>NW_026873776.1:0-152925 GCF_032173495.1 Musca vetustissima
TTTGTTTCTAAAATTAATAAAGCTGAAATGAGATGACTGAATTACAATATAAAAGTGAAAACATTTATGAAAGTTGAGCAAAACGAAAACAAACTACCAATTGTAGCAGACAATAAAACAAACAAAACTACCGATTGCAGCGTTTTTACAATAAAAATGGCAATAAAATGCGAACAAATTATTAAAATTACAAAAAGAAATCAATAGGCAACTATATGCCAAATACACACCCTACACAATATAAAAGTACAAACGACCGATTGTAGGGCACTTTTAAAATTCAAACAAATAAATAATATGCAACTATATGCACAATAAAATGTATTTAAATTCAATAAATTTCAAAAATTAAAAATAAGCAACAATATGCTAAATATGCACCCTACACAATGGAAAAGTCCAAGTGACCAATTATAGGGTGCACTGGATTTTAAAATGTCCAAAAATATTTAAGTATTATTCCCTGACACAAATATTATATTTACCATAAAATATAATATTATATGTCACTGGCCGTAGACCGTGCAATAAAACGGACACAACAGAAAATGGAATTAGCGAAAATGCAGTATGTATGCTTACATGCGTGTGTGTATTTATTCGCATGCAAGCGACTGGCTGACCAACTAGCCAGAACAACAAAGCGACGATGCTGGAGTATGTCACAATACGTACGTATGTAAATTAAGAAATAGGTAGCCACGAATAGGCTGTAAACGTACGTATGTAACACGCGTATATATGAATATATTATTGTATATTTTTGCAGGAGGTGATATGCAAAATAAAACGATCAATATGTATGTAATAAAGAAGATGTTCTTCAACGAATTTTACCAAAACAAATTGAAGAACGTAAACGATAATTTCTCTACGAATTTAGAGAAAATCAAAAAGTAACCAAATATAAGAATTATTACTTTTTGTTTTGGTACAAATATTCCCGTATGCCTGTCCGCGAATGGACTTTGACCGATCGTCAACAAAAGGAGGGAATCCGTGACGCGTTGTAATGACGGCCACACAAACAAACGAAACACTTTGTTTTTTATTGTAATTGCTCACTTGCACTATACGCACCAAGATAAATATATTTAGGTGGACTGTATAAAATTCCAGATGTAGTCCGCTGGAATATCCGGTTCGATTGGACCAAATGTTAAGTCCGCACTATAGGGACTTGGGTGGTTGGCAGGTACAGTGCAATGCGATTCTCCCGATAGAGTCAGTACGCCCAATGCGTACTCGTGATCAAAAGAAATAAATAGAAATAAAACACAATATGTTTTAGTAAGAGGTTTCGACCAATGCCGAGTATTTATTGGTAAACAATATTACCTGAATGGTACAACAATATGTACGGTGGCTTACTATAAAGCCTAAGTGTTCACAACAATATGTGTAGCCAGTCAGTTAACAACGAAAGTTAAAGTAGTAATAATAATATCAATGTTGTTGACACAAAGATGCCTAAAGGTGGCGCAAACTCAAAATGTAAACAATTGTCCGTTGAAATCTGTCAGCCGCATACTATTACAAGGGTGTAATAATGAGGAGTAGACAGATTTCAACGGCTAAATATTTAACTATTTTAAATATCAATTCTTGCTTAAACAACCGGCATAAATCAAAAATTGTGATTTTTGTGTTATTAATGCAGAATTGTTCCCTACATCAGACTTCATATTGTGTAAAAAATTCAGCAATATGTTATAAATTGAATTTCAATCAGACACCCGTTCGAAATACATATGCAAGCTATGGCTGCATCTGGACCAATTTCAACAAACCCCAATAACGTCATTTAAGTCTAAATTCGATACGTTGTGCAAAATTTCGTACTAATCGGACAAACATTAGAAGTTTGGGTCACCTTTATTTAAAATCGGACGAAAGTAAAACTGGGAGGTATATCTAAATCTGAACCGATTTTCACGAAACTTAACACACACCATTTACTCTTAAATTTCGTGCAAATCGGGACTTTGGTGCACCATTTGTATTAAATCTGACGAAAATATATATAGGAGCTATATCTAAATCTGAACCGATTTTCACGAAACTTAACACATATTATTTTAGACTCAATTCAATATGTTGTGCCAAATTTCGTACAAATCGAAGGTTATTTAGGGACTTTTGTGCACCATTTACCTTAAATCGGACGAAAGTATATATGGCAAAAGCTATATCTAAAACTGAACCGATTTTCACAAAACATAGCACACATCATTCTAGGCTTAATTCAGTACGCTGTGCCGAATTTCGAGCAAATCGAATGATATATAGGTGCTTTGAAGCCCCATTTACCTTAAATCGTACTAATCGGACAAACATTAGAAGTTTGGGTCACCTTTATTTAAAATCGGACGAAAGTAAAACTGGGAGGTATATCTAAATCTGAACCGATTTTCACGAAACTTAACACACACCATTTACTCTTAAATTTCGTGCAAATCGGGACTTTGGTGCACCATTTGTATTAAATCGGACGAAAATATATATAGGAGCTATATCTAAATCTGAACCGATTTTCACGAAACTTAACACATATTATTTTAGACTCAATTCAATATGTTGTGCCAAATTTCGTACAAATCGAAGGTTATTTAGGGACTTTTGTGCACCATTTACCTTAAATCGGACGAAAGTATATATGGGAGCTATATCTAAAACTGAACCGATTTTCACAAAACATAGCACACATCATTCTAGGCTTAATTCAGTACGCTGTGCCGAATTTCGACCAAATCGAATGATATATAGGTGCTTTGAAGCCCCATTTACCTTAAATCGGACGAAAATATATATGGGTGCTATATATAAATCTGACACGATTTTCTCGAAATTTGGCACACATCATTCTAGACTCAATTGAGTACGCCATGCTAAATTTCGCGCATATCGAAAGATATATAGGGACTTTAGTACACCATTTACATAAAATCGGACAAAACTGTATATGGGAGCTATATCTAAATTTGAACCGATTTTCTCGAAACACAGCACATAGCACATAACATTGTGGACCTAATTCAGTACCCTATGCCAAATTTCGTGCAAATCGAAAGATATGTAGGGACTTTGGTGCCCCATTTACCTTAAATTGGACGAAACCATATACAGGAGCTATATCTACGCATATTCTCAAAAGGAACCATGTGTGTATCTCGTTTCCTTTTGCCTGTTACAAACATATGCACAAAGACATAATACCATGTACCACAGTGTGGTGAAGGGTATAAAAATACACGTCTAATGCTTTCGTGTAAGGTCCTTAGAAAAATCTTTTCTAAAAATCCACGCATTTGTCTCGGTTATGAGTTTTAAAAGAATATTTTCTACGGATTAATATTAGACTTAGATTTTTAATAATTTTTATTAATATTTTTTCAAGGGCCAATACAAGACGTGGGTATTTTAAATAATATTTGTAAGGATCATCAAAGCATGGCGTTTTTGAAAGAATATTTTTTCAAAACCATTAAAGTGTGTATTAAAAAAATATATATTATTTCAAGAACAGTTAAGGTGTTAATATTTTAAAGTATATTTTTCAAAGACCTTTAAAGTCTTTTTATTTACATATTTAAAAAAAACTCACATTTGTATTGGTCCATGAAAACAATATTCATTATAAAAACACACTTGTATTGGTTCGGAAAGCAATTATCTTTACAAATACACGCATATTTCCTCATTGGTCATAGATATTCCCTCTTACAGCTGGGATGGTTTTGTTCATAATTTGTTATATTGTAAATTATTTTCTTATGTCTTCATTTTTTAGGGTTCTTGATCAGAGTTTTTAATTAACTATCCAAACGTTTTCATTTGTTGTCATAGCACTTAAAAGTCAACATATTTTAGTTGTTTTCTTATTTGTATTTGTTTAATTTTTCGAAGCAAATATTTTTATTCGTTATTTCATCAGCGAATGGTTTTTTGCATTGAAGGAAAAACAACAAGTAATGTTTCAAGTGTAGAAATAACATTAAGTGCAGATTATTTGTATTATTTATTCAAAATACCGAATAATTAATATTGGTATGAGTAGAACCATTTGAAAATATTTTACATACAATATTTGTAGAAAAATTGCCCTCTTCCACTTCATTTAATATTTCTAGTTATTCCTATAGAATTATATAACTACGCCCCGCACTAATATTTGATTATTAAACCGCGAAAACAAACTTTCCAAAACATTGTTTGTATATCACCAGTTTGTCCTACATCCCTTCCCCCAGCATAAAAAGCAACTTATTTAATTTTGAAAAATATTCAAAAAGGTCGGTCAGGACATACGGACATTTTTTTAAACAAAAAGCAATATCAACAAGCCAAGTGCTTAAGTGGCATTATAATAACCAAAACGCCGACGAGGTACCGCAAACTTTGTTGTTGGCCGAAACAACAACATGGAGAACGCCATCACATTAAACCCTTAACTCATTTCACCAACATTTTCTGTTGGCTACATGGAATTTGTGGGCAAATAATTAGCACTACTTAGTAGAGATGGGTAAAAAAAAAACTAAAACGTGGGTGAGAATAGCAATGCCACAACCAGCAAGTATTTCCTCGACGAGGTGAATGGAGACGTGATGAACTGCGCGTAAATTTCTTAAGGAATATTTCTTCAAGGACTTATACAAGGCTTGGGTTTTTTAAAGAATATTTTTTTCAATGAACATTACAGGGCGTGGATTTTTTTGAAAAATATTTTTTTATTTCAAGGACCATAACAAGGATTGGATTTTTTAAAGAAAATTTTTTCAAGGACCATAACAAGGTTTCGATTTTTTAAAGAAAATTTCTTCAAGGACCATCAGTGGTTTTATTAAAATAATATTTTCAAGGACTATCAAGGCGTAGATTTTTTAAGACTTTTTTCACAGACTAGTACAAGGTGTGGATTTTTCAAGAATATTTTTTCGAAGACCGCCACAAGGAGTGGATTTCTTAAAGAATATTTTTACAAGGGCCATAAGAAGGTTTGAACCATAAGGTTTGAAGGACCAAGGTTTGGATTTTTTAAAGAAAATTTCTTCAGAGACCATCAAGGCGTGGTTTTATTCAAATAATATTTTTTCAAGGACCATCAAGGCGTAGATTGTTTTAAAACATTTTTTTCATAGACCAATACAGAGGTGTGGAGTTTTGAAGAATATTTTTTCAAAGACCCCTACAAGGAGTGCATTTCTTAAAGAATATTTTTTTCAAGGGACATAAGAAGGTTTGAATTTTTTTAAATAAATTTATTTCAAGGACCACCAAGACGTAGATTTATTTAATTAATATTTTTTCAAGGTCCATCAAGGCGTAGATTTATTGAAATAATATTTTTCAAAGGCCAAAACAAGACATGGATTTCTTAAAGAATTTTTTTGCAAGTGATAATTTTTTCTGGGACCATCAAGGAGTGGATTAAAAAAAATATATATGTTTTGTTTAAAGAATATTTTTTATGAACCATCAAGGAGAGGATTTTTTTAAAAATATTTTTGTCTTCCGAATATTTTTTAGGACCATCAAGGAGAGCATTTAAAAAAAAATGTTCAAGGGATTGTTCTTTAAAAAATATCTTTTCAGAGACCGTCAAGGAGTGGATTTTTTTTAATATATTTTCAACAGTGGTAGAGGGTATTATGTAGCAGGCAATAGGAAACGAGATAGGCCCATGGTTCCTTTTGAGAATATGCATAGAATCACTTTTTAAGTCGATTTATGCATGTTCGTCTGTCCATCCGTCCGTCGGTCTGTCCATGTTAAATTGTAAACAAAGTACAGATAGCATTTATTATCCGAATTGGATGAAATTTGGCACAGCACATTTATTTTGGTCAGGGACGAACCCTATTGAAATTGGGAAAATCGGTTCAGATTTAGATATAGCTCCCATATATATATTTTCGTAAAATTTTTTGCAAATTGTGCACCATAGAGTGAAATTTAGTCCGATTAGCACAAAATTTTGCACAACGAACTGAAATTGGTGTAGCCTGTGCCATGTTTTATTGAAATCGGTTCAGATTTAAATATAGCTCCCATATATATTTTAGTTCGATTTTTAGCAAATGGGGCACCAAAGAGTCAAATTTTTGCACAACGCAATGAAGTTGGTGTACCTTAACGTATGCTAAGTTTCATTGAAATCGGTTCAGATTTAGATATAGCTCCCATATATATTTTCGTCCGATTTTTTGCAAATGGTGCACCATAGAGTCAAATTTAGTCCGATTGGCACGAAATTTTGCACAACGTACTGAAATTGGTGTAGCCTGTGCCAAGTTGTGTCAAGTTTTATTGAAATCGGTCCAGATTTAAATATAGCTCCCATATATATTTTCTTCCGATTTTTAGCAAATGGAGCACCAAAGAGTCACATTTAGTCGATTGGCACGAAATTTTGCACAAAGTACTGAAGTAGCATCATGAATAGTTTGATTTAAATCGATTTACATAATTTTCTAAACGATTCCAAATCCGCCCTAATTACATGTATTTTGTGATAGCTTACCGAGAACATATGTGCGGATTGATGTGCCAAGGAAGAATCCATTGTACCAAATTTCAACGAATTCGGTTGAAAAGCAAGCTCAAGAACCCCCTTTGATACCCAATAAGATCCTATTGTACAGAATTTAAGCGAAATTTAATAACCCAAAGTTGGGGGTACCCGTTATAGCTCATCTTCGAACTTGACCTTCCTGCAGACAAACGACAACTCTATGTTGTCGTCTAGAGGCTAGACAGACGGACATGCTTAAATCGTCATAGAATTTTACGCTGATCAAAAATATGTATTTTATAGGGTTAGAAGTGATTATTTCGATAAATTATATACGAAAGACAAACTTAATATAAATTTATCAAAGTATCGGTTTATTAATAGTTCGGTTAATTCGGTTCACAGATCATATATTTAAAGTAGTCCACTTTCATATCAATGGCCCTTCAAAAATACGCGGATACATCATCCAAAGTGGTAAAGGGTATCATATAGTCGGCCGCGTCCGACTTTACTACTTTCCTTACTGGTTTTTAAATATATTTTCAGGGACCATCAAGGAGTGGAGTTTTTTAAATGATTTTCTAATGGATTTTTAAAGAATATTTTTTCATAGACCATTAAAGATTGCGTTTTTAAGGAATATTTTGGTTTAAAGATCAGGGCGTGGATTTTTTAAGGAAAAATTTTTCATAGGCCATTAAGGCATGGATTTTTAAGGAATTGTTTTCAAATACCAATACAATCCCTGGATTTTTTAAATATTTGTATATTCTTATATCCTACCAAGTAATGCCACTATATTCAATGTCATTTACTTTACATTTTTTTTAATTTCTTTTAATAATTGTTTTATTTCTTTTAATGCAAAAATGAAAAAGAAAATGAAACAAAAATTGTGTTGCAATGATTAAAAAAAGTAGAACACACAGCAGAAACGTTAAATGTAATAAAAATTCATGCTGTGAAAGGCTTGCAGCCATCGTTCTTAACTCATCAACATCCCAGTGAGCTGTGCAACTGTGACACCAGCGAAGAATTGTTTCCAACACCCGCCTCGACAAAGTGTGGGAATATGACAAGAACATTTGTCACAATCGTGAATGTAATAAAAAAAAATAAAATTGAAATAAGTAACAAAATGAAATTCTCGAACATCATATTTTTCTTTTTTTACACATAGAAAGTGTGGAACTATGAAATGGAGAAGAGTTGAGCCTAGTTGGAACGTGGAACAGACACGCACACACACATTCAGTGAGTAAAGTGTACTCACTGTATACAATATATATATATATATAATGAAATTGGCGAATACGAAACAAAAGGATTCATATTAATTAAAATGAATCTCAGCATTTCGCTAGAATCATATTAAAATGTGGAATGAACAGTGCCCGCTTGCCCCCTCCACACAAGCCATTAACAGCAATTCAGCTTCACATTCATTTTCCACTTTTCCAATGAGATGACGATGGCGATGCTGGTGATAGGGATGATGGAGAAATAAAAGAACTTTTTTTCTTTTAAATGAATTAAATATATTTGTATATGCTACACGGACACACACACAAACATACCATGTAAAAATTTCATACGGGTGAGGAAACTAAGCGAAGTTGTAAATTGATTATACTTCATTGTTTTCCATACAGAACCAATAAGGAAAGTAGTAAAGTCGAAAGGTCCTAACAGACGTCGCATTTTTAAAGGATTGGATCCCTAAACACGTCATTCTGCAACCGATACAAAAATTTTCATTTAGTCAGGTATAGAAGCTATATCTAAATCTGAACCGACTTCAGGAAATATTACACACATCTAAACCTAATTCATTACGCTGTGCCAAATTTAGTGCAACTCGAGAGATATATAGGGACTTTGGTACACCATTTACCTTAAATCGGACGAAAACATATATGGCAGCCATATCTGAATTGGAACCGATTTTCACGAAAATTAACACACACCATTCTAGGCTTTATACAGTACGCTATACCAAATTTCGAAAGATATTTAGGGACTTTGGTGCACCATTTACCTTAAATCGGACGAAAATATATATGGGAGCTATATCTAAATCTGAACTGATTTTCACGAAACTTTGCACACATCATTCTAGGCCTAATTCAGTGCACTGTGCCAAATTTCGTGCAAATCGAAAGAGATTTAGGGACATTGGTGCACCATTTACCTTAAATCGGACGAAAATATATATGGGAGCTATATCTAAATCTGAACCGATTTTTCCCAATTTCAATAGAGTTCGTCCTTGGGCCAAATAAGTGACGTATGCCAAATTTCATCCAATTCGGATAATAAATGCGACCTGTACTTTGTTTACAATTTAACATGGACAGACGGACAGACGGCCGGACGGACGGACATGCATAAATCGACTTAAAAAGTGATTCTATGCATATTCTCAAAAGGAACCATGTGTCTATCTCGTTTCATTTTGCCTGTTACAAACATATGCACAAAAACATAATACCCTGTACCACAGTGTGGTGAAGGGTATGCATATATTGGCCTATAGATCGACTAGAAAACAAAAACACAAAAAATAAGTTTTCGGTCCACTTCATCCCAAAATTATTATCTGATCATCATCGAAAATTATAGGCATTGGCCTTGGCCATAACGGGAATCACATGGACAATTCAAAGCGATCAGCGCTATATTTCCGCCCTCTAGTGTGGTAATGGGTTACTATATAATATATGAATACGTAAGCACCTGTAAATATTTAAGTGCAACTCCCACATCCGAGTACATACGACAATATAATTGGTATCAATTTAAAGGTCAACCACTCCTCTTCGATACACTATCAACTTCTCGGGTCTATATCCTTCAAGAGTAAATATATACGCCATACAATACAAATTTCGTAATTTTTCACACAAAAGTCAGGGTCCATTTGACCCGCAAAATATTGACCGATTATTATGCATGCTTATTCTTTGGCCCAATCCCCTTCTCCATGCAAAAATTCGCGGTGTTCGGGCCATAATTGCGGCCTCTGAAGCGACCAGAAAATAAGACAAAATTAACGTATTTGGTCCATTTCATCCCCGAAATATTAACTGATCTTTTCCAAAAACAATAGGGGTCTTCATTGGCCAGAACCCATCCTACATGCAAAGTTTCGTGAAGATCGGTGTATAACTGTGGCCTGTATCGTGTTTACAAATTATAATGGACAGACGGACGGACACACGTGTGCAGATCGACTCAGCTAGTCGAGATATGACGATCGGTATACTTAAAGGTGGGTCTAGGACTAATATTTCGCGGCGTTACAAACTTTTGGGGCTGCACAAAGCTATAATACTCTGACAACATAGTTGTGTAGGGTATAAAAGACCGGTTCACATTTTATTAACGAAATTATTTTCTTCTAGAAAGAAGATGAACATTGTTTAAAAATACTAAGGTGAAGAGAGCACAATTTAGATGTGGATTTTTAAAGCAGATTTTTCCAAGGAGATCAAAGCCTTATTTTAATTGTGATATTATGTGCAATATTTGTTCTTAAGCGGTGAGCGGAAGAGATTGTGAGTTAAAAAAGAAGAACAAAAATACATATACATATATTTGTGTTCTTAAAATTAAACAGAGACTCCCATAATAATGAAATAAAAATCCCAAAAGACAATTCGCCTCAACAAATGTAACCAAAGAATATATATTCTTGAACGAGTGATGATGATGATGGCAATGACGATGATGAGGAGGACTGTGATTGTCCCACTGCACAGCTCAACTGGTACAACTGTTCCTGCTTCAGATGATGGTGATGCCGATGCTGATGGTTTGCCCAGATATAAGGGCAAAGTAATTCATAAACAATGGATGTTTAATGAAAACCACAGAGAATGGGCGAAGAAAGACAAGTGCAAATATAAACAATGCCCGAAAATACGGAGAAGAGCATCGCACAAAGGAATAGCACAACGGCCCCAAACAGAACAGTAAACACATTATCTTTTTGGTTTTAATTAAATTATTGCTGTTTTCCTGTAAATGGGAATATTACTTCTTATAATTGTCCACCGGAATCCCTGGGGTGTTGCTGTTGCTGTTTTTGGGTTTGTATATTTATTTTAAAGATATGATATACCACAAAATCCGAAAGCAACAGCAATGCTGAAAATACATAATAGGCATTTGGTTTTATTATTATTAAATTAAATTGTCTTAAATGTAAAAGGAAACAGTATTTTAAGTCATGCATATGGACTTAAAATCCTGTCATAGGAATAAACGATATAAATCAACAACGGTCTCCCTATGAAAAAGAGGAGGAATGCCGGCCTTCTCTAAAGACCTACATGTTGCTTTTTTTTTTTTTTTTTGATGAGCGGAGGACTTTCTTATAATACATGATTTTTAGCTAGTACCTTGACCCCAAAGTTTAATGATGGTAATTAATTATCGATCTGTTGCCAAACAACGTGGCCAATTTTGCAGAAGGCTATAAATATGAATCCTTTCTAAATACAGCTGGTGCAATTTTTGTGAATTAGCTATTGCATATACATATATTTGGGACCCAATCCACTTTGATATGTTAAGCGAATGAGCCATTCGTGGAGTAGTCGCGATCAACATTTGCGTAAAAAAATTAACAAACATTACATTATATGGACCGAACAATCAAATCAAATAAAACCAGTAAGGAAAGTAGTAAAGTCGGACTGGGCCTACAATATGATACCCTTCATAACTTTGGGTATATTCTACATATGTCGGCTAACAGACTCCGCCTTTCCAAAAGACCAGTGACATGAAATTGAATAAAAGTAAATATGTGATGTTTCTGGAACCTATGCTAAATTTCATTTCATTCGGGCATGTTTAGAGTCGTTTGTGAACAACTCGATTTTATTTACACAAATTTAATCTCAACCAGATACCCGTTCGTAATATATATGGAAGCTTTATCTGCATCTTCTGCATCGTTAAAGTTTAAGTACTTAAACTTTAACGAACATACAAATGGGAGCTATATCTAAATCTGAATTTATATGTCAATCGTACAAACTTTGGGTCTTTAGTGCACACTTTACAGAAAATCGAAGGAAAATATATATGGGGCCAATATCTAAATCTGAACTGATTTTCACGAAATTCAACACACATCTTTCAAGACTCAATTCAGTACGCTATGGCAAATTTCGCGCAAATCGAAAGATATATAGGGACTTTGGTGCACCATTTACATAGAATCGGGCAAAAAGTATATATGGGAGCTATATATAAATCTGAACCGATTTTCACGTAACCCAGCACACATCATTCTAAACTTAGTTGAGTACGTTAGGCCAAATTTCGTGCTAAACGAAATATATATTGGGACTTTGGTACACCATTTACATAAAATTGAACGAAGCTATATATAAATCTGAACCATTTTTCACGAAACTAAACACACATCATTATAGGCTCACTTCAGATATATATGGACTTTGTCGCAAAATTTACATAACATTGGATTTTTCCCAATTCCAATTTTGTCCTTGGGCCAAATAAATGAACTGTACCACATTTCATCCAAATTGGATTATAAATCCTACCTGTACTTTGTTTACAATTTAACACCAACAGGCGGACATACGGACAGACATGCATTAATCGACTCAGAAAGTGATTCTATGCTCAGAATGCTAAGTCTGAAAAGTGAGTTTTTCAGTAGAAGCTTTCAAAGTATGGAAGTTTCTTTAATCGTACGTGCCACTCTAAGTAAATTTTTGCTTATAACTTTGGTTTGGATTGGCCGATGATTACCAAAATTTCAGTGAATTTAAATTAAGGACCGTAGTATCTGAAAACGTAAAGAAGTTTAAAACATGCTAAGTTGACTTAGTATACTATGGTTCGGAGGCGTCGATATGTCTATCTCGTTTCCTTTAGCATGTTACAAATATATGAACAAAGACATAATAACCTGTACCACAGTGTGGTGGTAAAGGGTATAAAAATGCTTGTATTCTTCAGTTTTTTTTTTTTTGCAATGATAAATGTCTATTATAAGGAAACCAAAAGCTCTTATTTTTGAATAACAATTCTTCTCATCGATGTCTCCTTCATTAATAACAAGGATTATATCTTTCGCATTAATCGTTTCCCCATTACATTAATATTAATTGAAATCATTGCATCATTTGTGAGCTAACCTTTGTAATCCTTAATCGCTCATCACCTGGAAATATTTTATTATTTTCATTCATTTATAACATTCGATTATCATAATTTTTTTTTCTGAAAAAAAAAACATTATTAATTATTTCACAAATTTAATAACAAACGCACACGTTCACACATATAGACATATATATATGAATAAATTAATAACCAGCCTCATGTGTTAATTTAATTCGAACCAATTATTACAGTTGGCTATGATAAAAATCGATCACAACGCTAAGAACCTTAATATCTCATAATTGCTTACATGAAATGTCAAACGGAGGATTTCACATGTTGAAGTCTCTATGAAAATATAAAACAAATTAGCATTGTATCCATGCAAAAAAAAATGTGATTGCTAATATTAGGGTGATTATAGGTATCATAACGTTTATTTCCACGTTTCCACTGACCCCTAAAATACCTTTACAATAGGCGTATCCTTGAAATATTACCCTCTTACAGCCAATACAAATCTAATTTGTATTCCACCATTCACCCACAAGAATTTTCCATTAAAACATTTTTTCAATGAAAGCAGCATTCACTCATCCAAAACCATTCTCATCATCACCACAAAAATTTTGAGTTCAGAACAATTTTGATTTGAGAACAAAAAATATTTCTTCTAAGCATCTATTAACTTTCCCACAAAAAAAAACCTCATAACAATACTAATTCTTTACAAAAAAAAAAAAAAAAAAAAAAAAAACACACACACAAAAACCTCATAACAATACAAATTCTTTACAAACAAAAGACGAAGAAATATAAAAAATTTTTCGAAAAAAAAGCCTCAAAACTCCCACTTGGACAAGTCAAGGAATTTAAGCTGAGGACACTTTCACCCAACGCCAAAAAGTTTTACAAATTCTGTGGAGGTATAAAAGTTTTACGTGACATAATTTACATATATTTCTCGCTCTACTCCGCACTTCGAATTCCAACATTTCCTGTCAACCACGAAGCGTTTTATCGCAAAAGAACAAACACTGTTTGTCATTTATCAAATTTTATTTCGTAAATAAAACCAATGGGAATATGTGGAAGCCATTTTGAATGATAGCGATGATGCTATGATAAATTAATCATGGTGACAACAATATATTTGAAAAGTTCCGATTTGCCAACATGTCGAGAAAATATATTCATTAAAACCTCCACACCTTATGTAAGAGCGTAAAACCCTGAAAAAATATTATTTAACAAATCCACTCCTTCTTCCTATTTGCCAACATTTTTAATATATTCTTTTAAAAATCCACGCCTTCTTCCTATTTGCCAACATTTTTAATATATTCTTTTAAAAATCCACGCCTTCTTCCTATTTGCCAACATTTTTAATATATTCTTTTAAAAATCCACGCCTTCTTCCTATTTGCCAACATTTTTAATATATTCTTTTAAAAATCCACTATTTGCCAACATTTTTAATATATTCTTTTAAAAATCCATTTATCAACATTTTTAATATATTCTTTTAAAAATCCACGCCTTCTTCCTATTTGCCAACATTTTTAATATATTCTTTTAAAAATCCACGCCTTCCCTATTTGCCAACATTTTTAATATATTCTTTTAAAAATCCACGATGCTATTTGCCAACATTTTTAATATATTCTTTTAAAAATCATATTTGCCAACATTTTTAATATATTTAAAAAAGCCTTCTTCCTATTTGCCAACATTTTTAATATATTCTTTTAAAAATCCACGCCTTCTTCCTATTTGCCAACATTTTTAATATATTCTTTTAAAAATCCACGCCTTCTGTCCTATTGCCAACATTTTTAATATATTCTTTTAAAAATCCACGCCTTCTTCCTATTTGCCAACATTTTTAATATATTTTTTAAAAATCCACGCCTTCTTAAAATCCTATTTGCCAACATTTTTAATATATTCTTTTAAAAATCCACGCCTTCTTCCTATTTGCCAACATTTTTAGGAAATATATTCTTTTAAAAATCCACGCCTTCTTCCTATTTGCCAACATTTTCATGAAATATATTCTTTTAAAAACCCACGCCTTCTTCCTATTTGCCAACATTTTTATGAAATATATTCTTTTATAAATCCACGCCTTCTTCCTATTTGCCAACATTTTTAGGAAATATATTCTTTTAAAAATCCACGCCTTCTTCCTATTTGCCAACATTTATAGGAAATATATTCTTTTAAAAATCCACGCCTTCTTCCTATTTGCCAACATTTTTAGGAAATATATTCTTTTAAAAATCCACGCCTTCTTCCTATTTGCCAACATTTTTAGAAAATATATTCTTCTATAGGTCCCTGAAAAAATATCCATTAAAAAATCCACGCCTTCTATAGGTCCCCGAAAAATAATGTTTAAAAAATCCACGCCTTCTATAGGTCCCCGAAAAATAATGTTTCAAAAAATCCACGCCTTCTATAGGTCCCCGAAAAATAATATTTAAAAAATCCACGCCTTCTATAGGTCCCTGAAAAAATATTCTTTAAAAAATCCACGCCTTCTATAGGTCCCTGAAAAAATATTCTTTAAAAAATCCACGCCTTCTATAGGTCCCTGAAAAAATATTCTTTAAAAAATCCACGCCTTCTATAGGTCCCTGAAAAAATATTCTTTAAAAAATCCACGCCTTCTATAGGTCCCTGAAAAATATCCTTTAACAAATCCACGCCTTCTATAGGTCCCTGAAAAAATATTCTTTAAAAAATCCACGCCTTCTATAGGTCCCTGAAAAAATATCCTTTAACAAATCCACGCCTTCTATAGGTCCCTGAAAAAATATCCTTTAACAAATCCACGCCTTCTATAGGTCCCTGAAAAATATCCTTTAACAAATCCACGCCTTCTATAGGTCCCTGAAAAAATATCCTTTAACAAATCCACGCCTTCTATAGGTCCCTGAAAAAATATCCTTTAACAAATCCACGCCTTCTATAGGTCCCTGAAAAAATATCCTTTAACAAATCCACGTTTTTTGTACGTCTCTAAAAGTAATTCTTTAAAAATACCTCGGATTCTTTCCATTCCGCACATTAATTTTTCATCGAACTCAATTGATTAATTTTTTATTTTCATTTCAAATCTGCCTCAGCAAAGTATGTTCTGTTCCACATGGAACAGGCGGAGAAAGATTAACAGATTTCGTTTTGCCAGAAACATATTTTATGGGCCTTGTTGTTTTTTCTTTCTGATGCTGCTGTTACATTATTTCTATTTCACGGTTTGTTCTGTTTGTTATTCATGAACTCATTAATGTAAGTAATATTTCAGATTCCTGGAAAAAATACACTCTGAAATCAATTGTGGGTCACACCAACAGCAGGCAATTGTTTATTTGTTTGCCCTGAGAATGCATCGATGGTTTGGTTACCAAAAATTGATGTCATCATTCAATTCCATTTGGTTACGCCTGTTGTTCGTTGTTCGACTGATTGGTCCATTGTTTTGCTGCTGTGGGGTTACCAATTTTCTCATTTTCCCTTTTACTGGATTTATTTATTATTTGTGTCACTTGATTGATTAGAATTTATTTCGAGATTGTTTTGTTATTTTTCGTCCTCCTTAGGACGTAGGGTATATTTATTGTGTTATCGGGTTTGAAACAAACACAAATAGTCTAGGCTTCATAAATTTTAAATATTTGGGATCAGACTTCCATTCTATGTCGTTTTGGAATTGTACGCCTCTCTTGACGACCTTAGCCGTATCGATTTTTTCAAATCCACGCCAAGATTTTAAATTAAGAAATGAGTTTTTTTCATTTTTGCGGGCTTGAATTTTTTAAAATATCCCGCATACTTTCCAGATATATGGATTTAGTGAAATTAAGAAATCCTGGCGTTTATCTGGGTTGGAGTGTATATAAAAGTCGACCCGACCGAATATAAAGGCATTTTGGATTGGTTTATGTTTGCTTGTCTTCAGTTTGCTCTACATAGTAAAACTCTCAATATGGCTGCTTCAATTTATTTTCATTGTAATTTGTCAAAATGAGAAATGAAAATAAATCTCTGAGTAAAATGCCATACTTTATATTAAAAAAAACAAAAACAATAATAAAGGTTCTACGATTTTTTGTGCTAAAGGTAGAAAGCGAAGCTCAGGAATAAGCCAGGATATTGTTTTTTTAATTAAAATTATTAAGAACACCATTACGTGTTAAATTCCCTTCTTGGTATAACCAGATTTATGATGTATATTAAAAGTATACATATATTTATATTTTATTATATATTCACTCACACTCAGCCACACACTCACACATTAACAGGAATAATAATAATAATAGTTTATAATATTCTCATTAAAGTACTTCCATAAATTCCATGCACTTTGAACTCAAATGAACTACTCCATTGTAAATGTATGCTGTGAGGGTGGGAAGGAGGGGGGAGAGAAATGGAGACCATATTCCTCTCATGACTTAAGGACAACTCAATTATTATTTTGATGCGATATCATTATGGATGATGTTGTTGGTGTCGTTATAGCAGTGATGGTAGTGTTGATGGTTTATCATTATAGGTAATTAAAAAAAATTAATAAAATAACTGAATGTAAAAAACAATAAAACCAACATTATGACATACATAGGTGTGTATGTGTGTGTGGGTAAGAAAAAAATCGTTGAAAAAAACACGCAACAACAGCTAGTTTATGAAACCACAAATATGTGGTAAATTGATCTCATTCATCGAATGTTTTTTAATGATTTTATACAATAAAATATGGTATAGTAAAATATTATCCTGCAGATATATATTTCTGTAGAATGAAAAAAAAACAAGCAACAACATAATTCCATAAAATTTTATATTAATATCATAATTGCAGATAGTTATCATGAAATTATGTATTCTTATGCACAACTGTGTTTTAAGCTCTTCCATAGGAAAAAGAATACCTGCAGCTCTTCTACACGAAGAAAAATACCTACAGCACTCTTATATGAATCTTCAATCTTCACGAAATTTTGCATGTAGGATGGGTTCTGGCCAATGAAGACGCTTATTGTTTTTCGTGAAGAACGGTTAATATTTAGGGGGTGAAATGAACCAAATACTAAATTTTTCCGGTTTTTCTGTTCGCTCCACAGGCCGCAGTTATGGTCCGAACATCGTGAAATTTTACATGGAGAAGGGGATCGGTCCAAAGAATAAGCATGCCTATTTTGATAAAGATGGGTCAATATTTAGCGGGTCAAATGGACCCTGACTTTTGTGTGAAAAATTACAAAATTTGTATTTGTAAACACGAGTTGTTGACCTTCAAATTGATACCAAATATATGGCTGTATGTACTCTTATGTGGGAGTTATACGTAATCAGGTAAAGGTGAATATGTGCATAGTATTACTATTGCTCTATTAGAGGACGGAAATATCGCGCTGATCGCTTTAAAATTGTACATGAAGTTCCGATTATGGTCAAGGACGACGCCAATAGTTTTCGGTGAAGATGGGATTTCATTCAGGAGGTGCAATGAACCGAAAACTTTAATTTTGTCAGATTTTCTAGTCACGCTAGAGGCAGAATATCACATATTTTACAAGGTGGAGGGGATCTGACCAAATACTTAGAGCGGTTGTTTAGAGGGTCAAATCAACCATAACCTAAAGTGACCAATTTTTTATTTTATGGTGAAAATTTCACTTCAAGATAAAAAATTTTGGAAAATATGCCTGGGTTAGAAAGTGGAGTTTTTGATCTATAATCGTTTATAAAAAGGGTGTAAATATCACGAAATATTGACCAGGCTCAGAATATAGAACCGCAGAAAGTTTGCTTTTCGTGGTAGTTGTGTAGGGTATCATATGGTCGGCCCCGTCCGACTATACTGCTCCGCTCACTGGTTTTAATTTGTAAATTAAAAGTAATAATTAAATACGCAAGCAAATGTGACCTGAATTGACAGGGACAGTTCGAATTTTTAATATTTTCTACGAAAACTATACCATGAAAACTTTTTATAAGGAAGATTATACAACCACGGAAAATACTATTTTTACTATTTAAAAAAAAATCCACGAAAATTTGTTTAAAAAATGTTTTAAAAATTACACACCTATTTGTAGCCCCTGAAAAAAACCCGCTCTTATTCTTGGACCTTAAAATGAAAAATACAAGCCTATTCTTTGACCTTAAAATGAAAAATACAAGCATATTCTTGGCCCCTGAAAAATACACGTCTATCTTGGCCCATGAAAATGATTTTCAAACAATTAACGCATATTCATATTCAAAAAAAAAAAAAAAATCGACGCCTATTTTTGGTCCTTAAAAAATACACGCCTATCCTTGGTCCCTGAAAAAAACACGCCCATTCTTGGCCCCTAACAAAATACATGCCTATTCTTGGCCCATGATCCCGAAAAAGATTTTCAAAAAAATCCATGCCTATTCTCTTGGATCCTGAAATTTTTCAAAAACAATTTTGGCCCCTCATAAAATAGATTTAAAAAATCCATGACTATTCTTGGCCCTTGAAAAATATTTTCATAGAGAAAAAAAATGTATGCGATGTATTATTATTTTTTACATAGTATCTGACAATTCTATAATTACATTTTTTCTTACAAAAAATAATAAATTAATTACCAAGAACAAATTTTTTTCTACCAAATTAAATTATCCCGCTGCCGCTGTTTTTAACATTCTAAATTTTTATTTCTCACTGAGCATAATGTTGAAAATGCTTATATTTTAATTAAAATCGTCATTTAATTAAAATTTATTAAACGTGCTTAGTTGAAACGTTGTTGCTAGTGAAAAAACTAATTGCACTAAAAATGTTAAGAGCAAAAACAAAAACAACAACATGTGAAACATAATGGAATGTAAACAGAAAGCTAAGTAAAATCGTGCATAATCCCTTTTTTCCATATGGAGTACAGCAACAAAAAAAAAAAAAATAACAGCACCGGCAGAAATAAATGGTCATAAAGAAACTCTTGGGAGCAAAATGAAATGCCGACAATTTCTGAGTACGAGTATGTAGGGCGGCAGAATGTGGAAGTGGCACTGCTCCCGTTTTGCAAGAGAACGAGAAAGAGGAGAAAAAATATAAATTGTTAACTACCTCTTACACGCAACTTATGGTAGGGAAAAATTAAAATAATGAAAAATAAATTATGACAGAAAAGAACTTAATATACCATAATTGTTATACCCTACACAACTATGTTGTCAGGGTATTATAGCTTTGTGCAGCCCCATGAGGTTGTAACGCCGTGAAATATTGGCCGTAGGCCCACCTTTAAGTATACCGATCGTCATATCTCGACTAGCTGAGTCGATCTAGACATGTGTGTCCGTACGTCTGTCCATTATAATTTATAAACACGATACAGGCCACGGTTATGGACCAATCTTCACGTTCTGGCCAATGAAGACCCCTATTTAGGGGATGAAATGGACCAAATACTTAATTTTTGTCGGTTTTTCTGGTCGCTCCACAGGTCGCAACTATGGATCAAACATCGCAAATTTGTATATGGAGAAGAGGATCGGGTCAAAGAATAAGCATGTCTGTTTTCATAAAGATCGGTCAATATTTAGCGTGTCACCCTGACTTTTGTGTGAAAAATTACAAAATGTTTATTCTATGGCGTATATATGTACTCGTGAAGCATATAGACCCAAGAAGTTGATAGTATATCCCATTACCACATTAGCAACCCATTACGACACTAGAAGGCGAAAATATAACGCGGATCGCTTTGTAATTTTCTATGATATCCAGGTATGGTCAAGGACAACGCCTATATATTTCGGTGATGATCAGATAATAATATTTTGATGAAGTGGACCGAAAACTTATTTTTTGTGTTTCTTTTTTTCTAGTCGATCTATAGGCCACAATTGAAAGCCGAACATTACAACACAACCCACGTTGAAGGAAATCTGGACAAGTAATTAGAAGGGCTTACTGAATATTAGTGATATTCGGAAAATATGTCAGTGTAGGGAAATATGTGCTGTTTTGACCTCTATTCGGGCAAGAGAGTGCAAATATCACAAAATATTGCCCAGGCTCGGAATATCTTATCTTATATCTTATGGTCGGCCCCGTCCGACTATTCTGCTCCGCTCACTGGTTTTATTCTAAATTCACTTTTAATTAGAGATATATATCCGTCATAGTGGTATTGAATATTTATCTTAGTATTTAGAGAGTTTCCAAAAAACAATGTTATCCAAAAATTATATACATGAAAAATGATTCAATTTTGTTGAGTGACTTTCTGTGTACTTTGTACTTCACACACGGATACCAAGTGTGAATGGGTGTGTGTGTGTGTGCGTGGTATTTTCACACCTGTGTCGTAAAATAACTTTTCTATCACCACTCCAAGTACAAATGCATCCCCAGAGGCTTTCGAATGTAAGTCAGTTCGATAAAATATTACAATACAATTTGAACCAACCACATACTCACCCTACCCGTATGACTAGAGGTATGTGTGCGAGTACACTTGAACACAATTTACTACCAATGGTGTTATTGCAACATATCTTAAAAACCGGTGCTTTGTTGCGTTAAAAACTTATTTCTTTTTAGGCACACACACAGACATATTGTCACACACGCACACATAGCTATAATGGAACTCACAATCACCCACACACACACGAACGCATACAAACCGAAATTCAATTGAATTTTCCAATTCCTGTTTCGAAAAGTTTTTAATAACTTTTCAATAATAAAATTTCATTTTTAACGCCTTCAAAAGAAGAATTATACTGTGGTTTATTTAAATAGCGCATTTAGAAGTATATAAAATATTTTTTGAAGGCATGGATTTTTTAATAATATTTTTTGAAGGATTGCTTTTTTAAAAAAATATTTTTTCAAGGCGTGGGTATTTTAAAAATTTTTCTTCAAGGCGTCGATTTAAAAAAAAATATTTTTTCAAGGGGTCGGTATTCTAAAAACATTTTTTCATGGCGTGGACTTTTTATACCCTACACAACTATGTTGTCAGGGTATTATATCTTTGTGCAGCCCATCTTTAAGTATACCTATTATCATATCTCGACTAGCTGAGTTGATCTAAACATGTGTGTCCGTTCGTCCGCCTGTCCAGATCGACTAGCTGAGTCGATCTAAACATGTGTGTCCGTTCGTCCGCCTGTCCACTATAATTTGTAAACACGGATACAGTTATGGACCAATCTTCACAGAATTTTGCATGTAGGATGGATTCTGTCCACTGAAGACTCGTATTGTTGTTGGTAAAGATCGGTTAATATTTAGGGAATGAAATGGTACAAATACTTAATTTTTGTTCGTTTTTCTGGACGCTCCAGAGGCCGCAATTATGGACGGGATCGGGCTGTTTTGATAAAGATTTGTCAATATAGACCCAAACTTTTGTGTGAAAAATTACAAAATTTGTATTCTATGGCCTATATATTTGTCCCTGAAGGACATAAACCCGAGAAGTTGATAGTATATCCAAGAGGAGTGATTGACTTTTAAATTGATACCAATTATATGGTTGTATGTACTCGGATGTGTGAGTTACATATAAATATTTACAGGTGCTTACGTATTCATATATTATTTAGTAACCCATTACCACACTGGAGGGCGGTTCCGAGGTTCCAGTTATGGTCAAGGACAATGTCCATAATTTTCGGTGGTGATCAGATAATAATATTGGGATGAAGTGAACCGAAAACTTTATTTTTGTTTTTTTTCGAATCGATATATATGCCACAGTTATAAGCCGAACATCACAACACAATCCACGGTGAAGGGAATATGGACAAGCAATTAGAAGGATTGTACTGAATATTAGTAATATTCGGAAAATAAGTCAGTGTAAGGAAGAGGTGCAGTTGTCTGTCCATGTATTTTTGTGAACAAAGTACAGATCGCATTTATAATCCGATTTGGATTAAATTTGGCACAGTTCACTTATTTGGCCCAAGGACGAACCCTATTGAAATTCGCCCGATTTAAGGTAAATGCTGCACCAAAGTCCCTATATATCTATCGATTTGCACGAAATTTGGCACAGGATACTGAATTGAGCCTAGAATGAAGTATGTTAAATTTCTTGAAAATCGGTTAAGATATTGATATAGCTCCCATATATATCTTCGTCCGATTTAAGGTAAATGACGCACCAACGTCCCTAAATATCTTTCGATTTGCACTAAATTTGGCATAGCGTACTCAATTAAACCTAGAACGATCAGTGCTAACTTTCGTAAAAATCGATTTAGATATAGCTCCCATACACATTTTCGTCCGATTTCAGGTAAATGGTGTACCAAAGTCAATATATATCTTTCGATTTGCACGAAATTTGTCACAGCGTACTGAATTAACTCTAGAATGATGTGTCCTAAGTTTAGTGAAAATCGGTTCAGATTTAGATATAGATCCTATATATATTTTCGTCCGATTTAAGGTAAATGCTGCATCAAAGTCACTATATATCTCTCGATTTGCACGAAATTTGGTACAGCGTACTGAATTATGTCAAGAATGCTGTGTGTTAATTTTCCTGAAAATCAGTTCAGATTTAGATATAACTCCTATATATATTTTCGTCCGATTTTATGTAAATGGTGCAGCAAAATCCCTATATATCATTTGATTTGCCGAAATTTGGCATAGTGTTCTGAATTAGGTCTAGAATGATGTGTGTTAAGTTTCCTGAAAATCGATTCAGATTTAGATATAGCTCCCATATATATTTTCTTCCGATTTAATGTAAATGGTGCACCAAAGTCAATATATATCAATATATAGCGTAATTAATTAATTGTAGAATGATGTGTGTTAAGTTTAGTGAAAGTCGGTTCAGAGGTTGATATAGCTTTTACATATATATTTTGTCCGATTTTACACAAAATTGACACAAATTTTGCACAATACACTGAAGTAGTTTAACCTAGAAGTTGGATAAAAATGCTTTACCAAGGTGGGTCCAATCGGCACAATATTTTGCACTACGTACTGAAGTTACTACAATATAACGTTTGGCAAGTTTAGTTGAAATCGGTTTAGATTAAGATATAGCTCCTATATATAGTTTCGTCAGATTTGACACAACATTTTGCACAACGTACTGATGTTAATATAACCTAGCGTGTGGAAAGTTTTGAAATCGGTTCAGATTTGGATAGAGCTCCTATATATATTTTCTCCCGATTTTGAGTACATGATGCACCAAAAACTCAAAATGTGGCCGATATGCACAAAACATATTGAAATTAGAATAACTTAACCTGTGACATGTTTCTATGAAATCGGTTTAGATTTATATATCCATTGTAAGAAGCAACTGTATATTTTGTACCCTAAAATTTTGTATAGGTTGCAGAATGTCATTCCAAAATTCGACGTCTGTTAGGATTCATCATCAGGCTTTGTTTTTTATATTTTTTAAGATGCGTAGTATTTAAGAGTATATTCAAACTTCAGCTATGTCCCTATACACATGACGATCAGTGTTGCATGTACACTTCTGAATTATTCCC
The DNA here is from genome assembly GCF_032173495.1 of Musca vetustissima. Taxonomy (NCBI): domain Eukaryota; kingdom Metazoa; phylum Arthropoda; class Insecta; order Diptera; family Muscidae; genus Musca; species Musca vetustissima. The sequence goes on from NW_026873776.1 coordinate 24,203, forward strand.
TCATCTTGTTACTTTCATACATTTTTAAGTGCTTTCGCCTGTAGAATTAGCTAGTAAGCAGTAGATGTTTGTATGTAGTAGCATTATAGAAATTACAAAAACGAAAACAAAAAATATGATTTTATGGGTGTGCTTGAATATTTCTATGAATTGAGGAACTTCGTTCGCCTCCCAAATGTGGTTTTATAAGAAATTCGCACATTTAAGGAATGTGTTTTGAGTGTGTGTGTGTGAGTTGTTGCATGGGAGGCTTTTACTTTCTTTTGAGCTCATATTGTACATATTTTGTGAACTGTTGAAAAATTCTCCAGAGTTTTACGAAACAAAACAACAAAAAAACATTATTCATGGAGGAACGATGAATTGGCAAAAGTTTGAAAAACCAAACACACACAGACACAGGGGAAAAGGTTTTTTTTTGGGTAGGAGTAGTACTTTTCAACACATATTTTATGATTGATTTTTTACTGGCATTTTTTCATTAATAAATAATATTGGAAAAAGGAATTATGAAATGAGAAATGAAGCTTTTAGCTATGCCCAATATGAGTAGAATTTGAAACGGACGAAATCGAATAGCTTGTTTCCATTTCAAACAAATTAAAGCCATATCCATAGTAGCAGCGTAGCAGCTTATTATACTGTAAAAACACCCACACACTAGCATAACTACCTAAGGGTGGAAGTAAGGGGGAAAAGTAATCAATTTATTGCGATAATCGAATATTCACATCCATAGCCCAAAATATGCATTTTATTATTGCTATCAACTGCAGTGGCAGTAGTTGATTGTGTGGTAGTAGTAGTGATGCTATAAAAGCTTTGCATTTTGACAAAACAGAGATAAGTTAAGTAAAGTATTTCGTAAATTAGAGAAAATATTTTGATTTCATAGATTTTTGATGCCAACACAAATACTCACACATGCATACATACTCATAGCTTCCAATATGCAAGCTGTGATTAAAGATAACGAACATACATCATATTCGCGTAAATTTGCAGGTAATTTAATTAGGATTTGGTGGGGATTAAGCGATAATTTTAAGAGACATTTGTTTTATTTTTTAGTAGGTATTTAAGGTTCATACGAGCTAAAAGCTAGAATACTTTTCAAGCACCAAATGGTTTATAAGCGTGGATTTTTGAACAACATTTTAGCTTTTGAGAGAATATATTAGGTTGGGGGAAAATAAATCGATAATTTTTCGGCAGATTGCTGAACTGATAGATTTCTCGAAAAGTATCGATCAAACTATTAAGAATTTATTCACGTAGGAAGGGTGACATTTCGAAGTGAAAACAATTTTTTTTTGCTTTTTTTGATTGGTTCATTCAGTTGTAAGTTACAGGGTGTTAAAAATGGAAGTGAATAAAAATAAAATTTGGTACATTTACAGTTTTTCTTTGTCAATGGCGAAAATCCAATCCAAGCGGCTAAAATATTGAATGGTGTTTATGGTTCCGATACTGTAACATCCAATTATGTGCAATTTTGGTTTCGTCGATTCCGTTCAGGAATTTTAGATTTTAAAAATACACTTCGCACAGTTAGGCAGGTTATCGAAAATGTCGATAAAATCGGAGAAATCATCGAAGTTGAGCGATATGTTGGCTGTCGTAATATGGCACAGAAGCTAAAAATCGACCATAACTGTTCTAGACCAAAACAACAACAAAAAATGGATTTCTTTTCCGCAAAAAATATATTTTTAAAAAGGTCACGCCTCTGTGCACTACATGTAAAAATATTTTTTAAAAATCCAAATATTATTTATATAATTCAGCAATCAAGCGTATGAAAATTTTGTTTATCAAATGCTCATACGCAATCTGGTTCAGAATCACAACTGTCTCAGAGAATATTATCATCTAAATAGTGTGCTATTTATATTTTATTTGCTACTATTTCCATTAATAAACCAGTGAGCGGAGCAGTATAGTCGGACGGGGCCGACCATTTGATACCCTACACAACTTCCAAGAAAATCTAACTTTCTGTGGTTCTATATTCTGAGCTTGGGTAATATTTCGCGATATTTGCACCCTCTTGTCCAGATTCCCTTCACCATGGGTTGTGTTGTGATGTTCAGCTTTCGATTGTGGCCTATAGATCGGCTTAAAAAAAAAAACACAAAAAATTAAGTTTTCGGTCCACTTCATCCCAAAATTATTATCTGATCATCGTTGAAAATTGTAGACGTTGTCCTTGACCAAAACTGGAACCTCATGGAAAATATCAAAGTGTGGTAATGGGTTACTAAAAAATTTCTGAGTACGTAAGCACCTGTAAATATTTACGTGTAACTCCCACATCCCAGTAGCACCATATAATTGATATCAATTTAAAGGACAACTACTCCTCGTGGATATACTATCAACTTCTCGAGTCTATGTCCTTCAGGAGTGAATATATTCGCCATAGAATACAAATTTTGGTAATTTTTCACACAAAAGTCAGGGTCCATTTGACCCGCTAAATATTGACCGATCTTTATCAAAACATGCATACTCATTCTTTGGCCTGATCCCCTACTCCACGTAAAATTTCACGATCTTCGGGCCATATTTGCGGCCTCTGGAACGACCAGAAAAACCGACAAAAATTTAGCATTTGGTCCATTTCATCCCTTTAATATTAAACGATCTTTAGCAAAAACAATAGGGGTCTTCAATGGCCAGAACCCATCCTACATGCAAAATTTCGTGAAGATTGGTCCATATCTGTGGCCTGTATCGTTTTTACAAATTATAATGGACAGACGGACGGACGGACACACATTTCTAGATCGACTCAGCTAGTCGAGATATGACGATCGGTATACTTAAAGGCGGGTCTAGGATCAATATTTCGCGGGGTTACAAACTCTTGGGGCTGCACAAAGCTATTATACCCAGATCCCCTACTCCACGTAAAATTTCACGATATTCGGGCCATATTTGCGGCCTCTGGAGTGACCAGAAAATCAGTCAAAAATAATGTTTGTGGTCCATTTCATCCCCTAAATATTAACCGATCTTTACCAAAACAATAGGGGTCTTCATTGGCCAGGACCCATCCTACATGCAAAATTTCATGAAGATTGGTCCATAACTGTGGCTTGTATCGTGTTTACAAATTATAATTGACAGACGGACGGACGGACACACATGTCTAGATCGACTCAGCTAGTCAAGATGTGACGATCGGTATACTTGAAGGTGGGTCTAGGACCAATATTTCGTGGGGTTACAAACTTTTGGTGCTGCACAAAGCTATAATACCCTGATAACATAGTTGTGTAGAGTATAAAAATTCAACCCTCTGTACACTACATGTAAAAATATTTAACAAAAATCCAAATATTATTTATGTAATTCACCAATCAAGCGTATGATAATTTTGTTTATGAAATACTCATACGCAACCTTGTTCAGAATCACAACTGCCTCAGCGAATATTATCATCTAAATAGTGTGCTATTTATATTTTATTTGCTACTATTTCTATTAATATAAAATATTATAATGTGGATTTAAGGAAAAAATATTAAAATTTCCATTAATGTCCTGTCCCAACAAAAATTAGCATAATTGCAATAATTCTTCTAAGTTTCAAAACATTTGACTCAAGCAGCCAAAAAAAATAAAATAAAATAAAATATTTTAAAAGTTTTTTTCTTGTTAGTACAAATTACAAATTAGTAGCTTATTTAAATGTAAATCGGATTTACACAGAAATTTATTTTTATTTTCTCTGCTATTATGCTGAGTGTTGCTACCACGATAATATTTTTGTTTTCTATTTTTGTTTGATTTTTTTATTCGCCTAGCAAAACAAAAAAATATAAAAAATATTTTCAGGTCACCTAACAAGTCAACATTTTTTCACGTTGGTGTTTTGTGGCAAATTCGCTGAGGTATATGTGTGTGTGTGTGTACAGGCTCATTGTTTCTGTTGTTGACTAATTTCTAGGAATTTGTTACAGAACTACTTATGAAATATGGGTCAACATTTAAATTAATATTTTTTCTTGCTTTTTTTGTGTGTTTCGTTGTGTGTTGAGTGTTTGTAAGTTTTCGGTTTCTAAAAATATCAACAAATTGGATATTTAAAACGGGAAGTAAGAAAATTACGAACTAGAATTATATTTGAAATACAAATAAAATTAAATAATATATAGCTAAATTCTTGCATTCAATTGTGCCCTTTTTAGGCACACTTGAGTTAAATTAGCATAAAATACACATTTAACGTTATTAACTAACTGTTTGTCCACATTGCAACTTTTGCAATACAAGTAATTAGAACAAATACGTTATTCCTTAATAAGACGAAAAGTTTCATACATTATCCGGTTCTTATTTAGAAGCACATTAGAAATATTTAAATATACTTTTCTGAGGCTAGCGTAGTGTTAAAACTTTAAAAGTCTCATTCGAAACGTTTTCTTTTGAGAGACAATATTTTCCTTTGTCATGGCATTAATGTGTCTTATGGAAATATTGGTTTTAGATGTCTAGAAATATTTATCATTCGTTGTTTTTGGCCTCAGACGTGGTATAAAAGCAATAAGTAAACAAATACATACTAGATTGTTTCAAAAAACATAAATAAATAAAAACCAGTGAGCGGAGCAATATAGTCGGACGGGGACGGCCATATGATACCCTACACATCTTCCACAAACTTTTAAGTATGTGTGGTTATATATCTGAGCATGGGCAATATTTCGCGATATTTGCATATCAGTACAGCCCTTCTAATTAATTGTCCTTCACCGTTGATTGTGTTGTGATGTTTGGCATATAATTGTGGTCTATAGATCGACTCGAAAAAAAACACAAAAATTAAGTTTTCGGTCCCCGTCATTCCATTATTGGTTTCTGATCATCACCGAAAATTAAAGGCGTTGTCCTTAACTATACCTGGAACCTCATGGAACATTTCAACGTGATCAGCGCTATATTTCCGCTCTCTAGAGTGGTAATGGGTTACTAAATAATATATGAATACGTAGGCACCTGTAAATATTTAAGTGTAACTCCGACATCCGAGTACATACGACAATATAATTGGTATCAATTTAAAGGTTAACCACTCCTCTTGGATATTCTATCAACATCTCGGGCCCATGTCCTTCAGGGGTAAATATATACGCCATAAAATACAAATTTTGTCATTTTTCACACAAAAGTCGGGGTCCATTTGATCCGCTAAATACTGACCAAGTGACAAATTTATGGAAAACGATTTATAGCAAAATTGATACGTTGTGCAAAAGTTAATGTTAATCGGACAAATATAAGGAGTTTGGTGCACAATTTATGTAAAATCGGACGAAAATATATCTGGGAGCTATATATAAATCTGAACGAATCTTCACGAAACTTTGCATACATCATTCTAGACTCAATTCAATACGCTATACCAAATTTCGAGCAAATCGAAGAATATATAGGATCTTTGGTGCACCATTTACATTAAATCGGACGAAATATATATAGGAATATTTCTAAATCTGTACCGATTTTCACGAAACTTAGCTCACATCATTTTAGAGTTAATTCAGTACGCTATGACAAATTTCGTGCAAATCGAACGATGTATAGGGTCTTTGGTGCACCATTTACATTAAATCGGACGAAAATATATATGGGAGCTATATCTAAATCTGAACCGATTTTTACGAAACTTAGCACACATCATTCTAGACTCAATTCAATATGCTGTGCCAAATTTCGTGCAAATCGAAAGATATTTAGGGACTTTAGTGCGTCATTTACCTTAAATCGGACGAATATATATATATGAGAGTTATATCTAAATCCTAACCGATTTTCACGAAACTTATTCTAGGCTTAATTCAGTACGTTTCGTGCAAATCGAAAGATATATAGGTACTTTGGTGCACCATTCACCTCAAATCGGACGAAAATATATGTGGGAGGTATATCTAAATCTGAACCGATTTTCCCAATTTCAATAGGGTTCGTCCTTGGGTCGAATAAGTGACCTGTGCCAAGTTTCATCCAATTCGAATCAAAAATGCGACCTGTACTTTGTTTACAATTTAACATGGGCAGACGGACGGACGGACATGCATAAACATTTGCACAAAAACATAATACCCTGTACCACAGTGTGGTGAAGGGTATAAAAAAATCCAATCTAATCATATATCATATACATCATTTAATTATTAATTTAAACGATTTTGTTATATATGTTTATATTCATAGCACTCTCATCCATATATATTGTATGCCTCAAAATCATGTTTTCTTTTTTTCTCATTTCGCTCTTGGCCCTAAGGTGAAAATCATGGTGCGACCGTCATTTTGACGATGCTATATTTTTCTCTCTCCCATCAGTATTTTTTCTTGTTCTTTTATTTTAGTTTGTTGTCTGTTAAACATTAAATGTTCAACAAGACTATGCAACACACAACGTGTTGCATGGTAGCTGACTGACTACCGTAGCTGGAAAAAAATTATCACTGGGACATGGAGGTTTTTGTACGATTTTTATCCCTTGGCACCCACTTGTTATCCTTTTTTTGCCGTTGTAGCGGCTGTGCCACAACAGCCACTGTTGAGAGACTATCGCCAAACATTTGTTGTTATGTATAAGTATTTGGTGAGCAACTTAACGTAACAAAGTGGGATTTAACAGAGAATGGACGATAGTTGTGTGGTGGGGAAATGGATTACAAAATAAGGGCTTTAAAAAAATATTTTTTTTTTCTAAATATTTTTCAATGACCTACACTGTTAATTTTTTTTGAAATATGTATGTAGTAGCCGTGGATTTTTGAAAAATATATTTACAATTCCCCGATGGTCATTGAAAAATATTCTTAAAAAAATCCACGACCATTGATGATCCGTGTGAAATATTCCTTAAAAATCGACGCCTCGTATTGGTCCTTGACAAGTTTTCCTTAAGAAAATTTCGCCTTATGTAAAAAATGTTGTTCATAAATGGGGAACCAAAAAAAAAAAATATTTCATAAATATTTCATTTTTTGAAGTTCTATAAAGAATAAAATTAATATAAAGCCCATGTGATAACCCCAATTTCTGTTCCCCATGAAACTGCTTCCTGTATGCAGTAACCCACTATGGTCATGCAGAATTTGTATAGAACAACTATGGAGGCCGCTTTTATGTTCTGCAATATTTTTTCCAGTTTCTCTTTCCATGATGTTTTTTTTTTTCTAAAAAGTGTCTGCTTTTGTCTACATATGTGTGCATACACACACATATACACATAGATAGTCCAGGGCATGCATGGAAATTATTTAAATTTTACAACAGGACAAGACAAACGTCTCCCAAGCGAGTTGAGTATCCTTCTTGTTGCTGCTGTTGCAATTTTTATACGAACACTGACTGACTGGTAGTATGTATGTGTATTTGAATTTGTTTGCTTGTGTGGCAGTGACCGTAAACGTATAAACATTAATTTTATGAGCTTCCATGGCATCAAAAAGGCCACTATGTGCTACTTACTCAGCTCGTTATACCGAGTAGAGGATGTCAAATATTCCTTCTCTAATATTTTATTATGTTCTTGTCCCTCTGTTTTCCCCGCTCTTTTTTCATATTTTAATGAATATTAATATTGTCGCAACATTTACACATAGTTTGCTAAAGCTGTTTAAAGCCCTAATTATGGGCCATCTTCAAGCAACATAATGGCTAACCCAGCAAAAAGTGTTCTTATATTTCCCTGGAGGCCGTTTTATTACTGCATCCTTGTTTTGCAAGAAACCGCCACTAATTAGCAAAGGCTATATTGTGTATGGTATACTCGGATTTGTGTGTGTGTGCGTGTCTTGATAAAATATCGTGTTTTATGTTTGCTAAAAACAAAAATATGAAATTTGATAAAATATAGTTGTTATTGCTGCTGTGTGAACAATTACATGTATTGGTGTCAAGGCGTTGTTCTCAATTAATTTGAATATATTACCAAACGAAATTGGCCTTGAATGTAAATTTGGAAATAAGTAAAGTGACGGGCTATCTTGCCAAGCTACACCATAAAAATTCAAAATTTGTCCATTATTTAAAATTTAAAAAATATGCAGAAAATAAACCTAAATCACAAAGAGCACAAAAGTCATTGAGCTTTATTATCTATCGAGACAATTCCAGGGTAAGACGGACAAAAAAACAAAAACATAAATAAACCACCACAACACTGTCTCATAGTCTAATAAATAAACCACCACAATACTAGTCTCAAACGGAGATCATAACTAACTCAAGTATGTCATATCAAGGTGATGCCTTTTGTTTTAGGTGGTCCATAATGTCTTTCCCCTAACAGAATGTCGTTATTGTCTGCGATATCAGAAGTGCTGCTCTACATCTTCCATTGACACAACATCCGGCTTTTTATGCTCATTTTGTACATGCCAGGATTATGATGAGGTGATGCATGAACTGTTCTTGGCAGTTCTTTTTTACGATTCCTTCGAAATTATAGATATAGGGTTTGCCATTGAAATCAACAAAATTGTCAATAATATTAAGCAGAAAAAATCCATTCCATGTGCAGGTCTAGAAAAAAAATATTTCTTAAAAAAAAATCCACTCCATGTATCCCCCACATGTACTGCTTTAAAACCACTCCATTAAAATAAAGAATAAATATATTTTTATACCCCTGAAATTGGGAAAAATCGGTTCAGATTTAGATATAGCTCCCATATATATTTTTGTCCGATTTTTGGTAAATGGTGCACCAAAGACCCTGGAAATCTTTCAATTTGCACGAATTTTGGAATAGCGTACTGAATTATGTCTAGAATGATGTGTGCCAAGTTTCGAGAAAATCGGTTCAGATTTAGATATAGCTCCCATATATAGTTTCGTCCGATTTAAGTTAAATGAGGCACCAAAGTCCGTATATATCTTTCGATTTGTACGAAATTTGGCATAACGTACTGAATTGAGCCAATAATGATGTCTGCCAAGTTTCATGAAAATCGGCCCAGATTTAGATATAGCTTCCATATATAGTTTCGTCCGATTTCATGTAAATGGTGCACCAAAGTCCACGACTAAAAAATATTTTTTTGTAAATCTACGACTAAAAAAGTATTTTTTTGTAAATCCACGCCTAAAAAATATATATATATAAAAAAGATTTTTTTGTAAATCAACAACTAAAAAAGTATTTTTTTGTAAATCCACGCCTAAAAACATATTTTGTGTAAATCCACGCCTAAAAAAAATATTTGTTTGTAAACCCACGCCTGAAAAAATATTTGGTTGTAAACCCACGCCTAAAAAATATTTCTTTGTAAACCCGCCCTGAAAAAATATTTGTTTGTAAATCCACGCCTGAAAAAATATATTTTGTATATTTTGTAAATCTATGCCTTGTGAAGGTCCCTGAAAAAAATCTATGCCTTGCGCATGCCTCATATTCTTAAAAATTCATGCCTTGTGCAGGTCAGTCCCTGAAAAAAATATTCTTTAAAAAATCCGCGTTTTGTGTAAATCTCTAAAAAAATTGTTTGTTTTAAATCCACACCTAATGTTGACCTTGTCGAAAACCTATTTCTGCGTCCCTATTCCCTTAATTTACCCGAAGCTTCCTCACTGAAGTTCATCACTTCTGTTTAAATAAGGTCACATGCTTTTCCACGAACTATTGGTTACCATTAGCCACCCTGGAGATGTTTCCAACATTTGGAAACACTATCACAATTAATGTCTTTCCACAAATTCATATTGGTGAAAATGAATCATAAGAAGCTCCAAGAAAATATAATTTATGACAGCACGAACAGTCAAGTGACAAACCAGGAAGTGTTAATAGACTTCCCTCTGTGTGTGTGTCTACGTAAGGATTTGTTCAGGTATTTGTGCTGTATCTAACCTTTCTTGTATATTTGTTGGTTCAGGTTCTCTTTTCCATCTACCCCACCTTCCTAGAGAAAATCAGTCATTACCTCCACTGCGGCTGACTGTTGACATCAAATGGAAGTCATCACAACCGAACCTTTGTCGAGGTGTTGGTGTTTTGTAGGTGTTGGAGGTTGTGCTAAGTAGCACCAAGAATCATTCTACATCTCTCCCTTCCTTGTCCTCCCTCTTCTCGCCCCGAGCCCAAAACATGAACTAATGTTGACAAATTAGTCAAAGACCCATGGAAAATGTGGTGAGCAATTTACATTTTCTGTTGGGTTCTCAGCCCTGGCCCAAAAGTCCTTTATATGCGTTTTTGTATTTACTTCACCTCTTATTGTTGTTTTTGTTGTATTCTTTCTGGTCAACAAAAAAAGGAAATATGTAATAAAAGTTTGTAAAAGTAATGACATACTACTTCTCGAAATTTTGTGGCCAAGGGGTGGTTGGTGTAAATTGTGGGAATCACCCAAAACAGTATCTTATCATAGATTCTGCATACGCACCAGACACCAGACCCTAGCCACAAGAAGGCAATTGCGTGTGGGAAAGAGAGGTACAGCAAGACATTATGAAATAAATGGAGGATAAGTAATTTGTTTACAAGCCGCATACACAAGACCACTCACACAAGAAAACTCTTCATGGTTTTATAAAATTGAGAAATTACTTAAAAAGGGTCTCACATTTTATTATATTAAAAATATACATAAAACTCGTTTCGAAGTCTGAAAGTAACAAAAAGTTTGTGGGCAATAAACATTAAAATGCGAAATATATATATATATATATATATAATCAACGTATTAAAAATAAGTCTAAAAATTCATGCTTTAGATTTAAAAAACATGGCTTAAGAATATATTTTTTAAAAATTCTGTTCATAGAAAGTAGTAAAGTCGGACTGGGCCGACTATTTGATACCCTTCACCACTTTGGTACATTTGCATGTCAATGTTCCTTAGAAGGAACATACGCATGTCTTTCTGCAACCTATGATAAATTTAATTTCATTCGGACAGATTTAGAGTCGTCAGCGTACCATGGGACACATTTAAGGAAAACGTTTTATAGCTAAATTGATACACGCTATTCGGTAAGCCGCACTGATAAAAATTTTATTTCAATCAGACACCCGTTCGAAATACATATGGATGCTATGGCTGCATCTACACCAATTTCAACAAAACGCAATAACGTCATTCAAGACTCAATCGGACGAATATATGAATATGTGGGAGCTATATAGAAATCTGAACCGATCCTAAACTTACCACACATCATTCTGAAAACAATTCAGTACGCTATGACAAATTGTGTGTACATCGAAGGATATATAGGGACTTTGGTGCACCATTTACCTAAAATCGGACGAAAATATATATGGGAGCTATATCTAAATCTGAACCGATTTTCACGAAAATTACTACATACCATTCTAGACTCAATTCAGTACGCTATGCTAAATTTCGAGCACATCGAAGGATATATAGGGACTTTGGTGCACTATTTACCTAAAATCGGACGAAAATATATATGGGAGCTATATCTAAATCTGAACCGATTTTCACGAAATTTAAAACATATAGTTCTAGACTTAATTCAGTACGCTATGCCAAAATTCGTGCAAATCGAAGGATATATGCCTGTTACAAACATATTCTCAAAGATATAAGACCCTGTATCACAGTGTGGTGAAGAGTATAAAAATAGATAATGATTTAAAAAAAAATCACTTCATTAAATGTTTATTCTTTAAATATTTTGAAATATCCACGTTTTACAAAAACTTATTATTATTGATAATCTACGAAAAAAATTAATAATTATTTAAAAATCATGCCTTTTTCCGTTAGAAGATTAAGTACTGTTCAACAAAAATGAAATATATATTTCATAAATATTTAGAACATAAATATTAATTTCGCATTCTCATTGGAATGGTCTATTATTTATTTATTTTTCTTAACATAACCTTAGGCTAATATTTGCATTTTCGTTTTTTAATTATATTAATTAAAGCCGTTGAAAAATTCAAGAAATGAAATCTAAATGTATTACTTAACTCCAAGGCATGTTACTTAATTAAATCAGTGTAAACAAATTAATAGAAACAAACAAGAACAACACAGCAGGAAATCAATCTTTTTGACGTTAAAACATCCAACACCATAGAAATGGTTTGTTGGACATAAATTACGACAGCCAGACCCGATTACTTAAAACCCATCGAAAAGAAGGTATGTGTGTGTGAACAGTGTTGTAATAAACAACCAGAGATATTAAAAAAACATGACCTAGTCCACGGATAAAAATGGAAAAAGTTTCACAAAAGAAATCTATACGGTTTTATGTTCTAACCAGAAAACGGATCTATGGGACATTTGAAGGCCATGTGTAGTCTGACTAATTCAAAGGATTAGTGAAAAAAGAACACACACACACATTCGCATATACATATGAAGATAAAAACGTGGAAATGTTTTCTACACATTTTGTGCATGAATCAATTTCGGAACACAATTGCCATTTAGTTTTGCAAATGGGTTAGAGTTGCAAATGGTACGAGGTCTAAGAGTGGATTAAGAGAAAAAATTGATTCAAAGATCAACTTGGATTTTTGTGGACATAATTTTTAAGACCCAGAATTCTTATAAGGTGGAATTTAAAAAAAAAATTAAAAGATTGAAAATGTCAAAAAAAATAAATAATAATAATAATAATAAATAAAATAAATTCACAAAAGCACCAAATTCTTATGAACTTTTTCAAAATATTCTCCACAAAAGCACCATATTTTTATGAATTTCTTGAAAATATTTTCTAGGACTATTTGAATGGATGGATGAACCCAAATTGATGATTTTTAAAAAAGGTTTTCAAGAACCGAAATCCACTTTCCTAAAATCCAATTATCAAACAAAATATTTGTTTCAATTAACTAAATCCCTATAATCATGAATCCTCAGAAGCTAAGATTTTTTTCGATGATCGAAATCTTTATAAGAGTAAAGTAAAAAAAAAATTATGACATATCGATACATAAGGTTTGTTAATAATATTTTTTCAATTCATATAAGGATGATTTTTTATGATGATTTTTTTATATCAATATTCTGATATATATGGGCAATATTGCCAATTTTTTAACATAGCTGAAGCGGAGGTTCACCCCGTTATAACTCGGGAATTACTTAAGTATATGAAAAAAAGTGAATAGTTTTGGATAAATTGATCTGTCGTTGCAAACTGTTCATGATATTGACCTCCAAACTTTATTTTGGTGGAAGCTGTGTCTACTTTAATGTAAAAAAATGTGCAAAAACACGTTGAGGCGAACCAGTTTTTTTATGTTCTCTATCGATTTGTAACTAAGCCACTCATTGCACGGTCTTCGTGTCAAAATAAAACTAAAAGCCAACAAAATGGGGACTACGCCCCTTATGTATCATTTTTCAAAATTTTCACTGCATCTACCTTTAAATGATGCTGACAGTTTGAAGCTCGATTTTGAGTGTTTTTTTAATTTTACTTCTAGCTTTAATACGCAAACAGGAATTTCTAAAAATCGATTATAAGATTATTGTAGTCGCGAATCTGCGTCATTTGATATGTATTTTGTGTATGTAGTATGCACAGCTTCAGAGTAATACTCATCCGAAGGTGCGAATTTTGTGCGATCAAATTTCTAAAAAACCTATTTTTCGGGCCAAATTTTTAGATCTGTCAACTGAATGATATGGGTACCCGCGATCAATAAGGTTTTTTACGTTTCGGATGATATAAAATCTTCTTCGTGAAAATCTATCTACTATAACGGCGGGAACTGGCCTTCCAAAAACACGAAATTTGGCAAAAAATGTTTTTGAAAATATCGCGGATTTATTTGCGTTTTCTGTGTATCATTTCCGCTTCAATAAATGATCTCATACGGATTTTGATCTTTTTCGAAAAAAGAACTTTAAAAACTTCAGCCGAAAGAGAGATGTACGCAATTTATCTCAAAAATAGATTTTGCTGGCACATCCATGGTTCTTAATGGACCACATTGAAATCGGTATAGATCGATGTATTTTTTTAGGGTGCACACCGAAATCGGATGCGCGTTAAAGGCATATGGAGTTTTCGGAAATTATTCGCGTTTTACGATTTTTTGGGTACTTCAATGGAACGTGTGGCACATCTTACCCGTCAAATGAAATTTCGCAAAATATATATGGATTGGAAGATAAACTTCAGTACTCCCTGGAAACCGCATGCGTATCAAATGATTTTGAGAATTACGCGATTTACACGCAATTTAAAATGTATATTTCATAATATTATTTTATTTTAAGATTTATTCCTATTTATAGAATTCTAAGATTTATCGGAAGGGTCTTGATATAATCCGCAAGGCGTATACTTATACACACAAAGTGATTATTATATATGTCAATTTTTCGGCGAAATTCTGGTAAAATAGCAGAATAACCTCAACATTTTTTCTGAAATTTCTTGTATACAATTAAAAACATAAATATGATGACATTATTTTTTCGAACCAAAAACAAATATTTTTCCTCAATATCTTGTTTTGTTGCCGCTTATCGTGATTATTACAATATATTCATATTCTTATTTTACGGAGGAAGATATATATATAAACGTTTTTGGTCAATATAATAAACGGCGTAATTTTAAGATTTTTTTCTTATGCCCAAAATTAAAACCTCGATAACTTTTGCGCGCATCAACCAAAAATTTGATCGCGAACGGTTTCGGAGTCAGAGCATTTTTCTCTATATGTGCGCCAAAAATCATTGATGTGCCACAAAAACAAAAAAGCTGATTTTTTGAAAATGTAATATTAAAAAATTGGCAATATTGCCCATATATTTTTTGATATTTTTTCAAGAACCAAAAAGTACCTTACGAGTTTGGAATGAAAAAACTAAGGACCGATATCCTTTTAATTATAAAAGTGGATTTAAAAATATATATCTTTCTAAAGACTCGAATCCACCTTAAAATGAACATTTTAAAAATATGTTTTTTCAAGGTCCCTAATCTTCAATATTTTTAAAATATTCCTTTGAGGAGCGAAATCTTTAAATACGCGGTTCTTAAAAAATGTTGGGTTCTTAAAAAATATATATATATTTTTTTTAAACTAGGATTATGGATCATAGACCATTTTTAAAAATATTTGATCAAGGAAACAAATTCATCCTATTTTTTTAAAATACCGAAATTCAATTCAAAGAACTAATCACTCAAAATACAAGCGCCTTATAATTTTTTTCAAAGACAGAAGTTCTAATAATCTTGAATTTCTTTTAAATATTTCTTCTATATGTTCTCATTTACTTAAACATTTTTTCAACGACTCACATTATCCTTATCTAGGATTTCATAAATTTGGATGGATTTTTTAAAATAAATTAATATTTTCTAATATTTTCTCCAATAACTTGTTTTAAATTATCAAGTATTCAGGGTGTAAATAAACCAAAAAATGTGAAAATAATCGTAGTAAATTGCACAACACAGACTTTTGGAAAATATGTTTCAGTTAAAAAAAAAACATTTTATTATTTACATTCAAAATTATCCTCGTTTTTTACCCACTATTTCCTTGTTGGCATACATGTTCATACACAAGCAATCCTATAGCAAGACAGTACATTATCCAACCACATATCTATCTTGCAGAAACCAAAGACAAACGCATACCAGACTGCCAGTCGACCACCCCTAACAAACACAAACATTTACAGTCATTGTCACGAATACGAATACTTACGCGCTAACATACTCTCATCTGGTCAGTGAGTTTCCTTCATATGTATGCAAAGAGAGAATGTGTGTCCTTAATTGGAACAAAGTAGATTCGTAGGATTATAAATGATAATAATTTTCATTTTCACAATGGCTTACAGCATAAATGCCATAGATTACGGAATTATAATAAGGTTGTTGTTGCTACTGCCATGTAGTTTTCGGTAAAGCAGTCGGTGTGTGCGACTCCCTCTTTGCCTTTAGCACACACACAACCGCAAAGCATGGCAATGGCCAAAAGTTTTATATATCTACATTGTTCGTATATCACAATTATTTTATCTACTGTTCTTAACATTATCCGGCAACCTGTCATTGCCTCTGCTGCCTCACATCTACTACTTCATATACCTTTGGTTGTTAGTGAGTGTGTGTGAGTGGCTGTTAGTTCCCTGTAGGACTTTTATCAGCTGAACTGATTTTCACGAAACTTAGCGCACATCATTCTAGGCCTAATTCAGTACGCTGTGCCAAATTTCGTTCAAATCGAAAGATGTATAGGGTCTTCGGTGCACCATTTACATAAAATCGGACGAAAATATATATGGGAGCTATATCTAAATCTGAACCGATTTTTCCCAATTTCAATAGGGTTCGGCCATGGGCCAAATAAGTGACCTATGCCAAATTTCATCCAAATCGGATCATAAATGCGACCTGTACTTTGTTCACAAAAATACATAGACGGACGGACTGACGGACATGCGTAAATCGACTCAGAAAGTGATTCTATGCATATTCTCAAAAGGAAACATGTGTCTATCTCGTTTCCTTTTGCCTGCTACAAACATATGCACAAAGACATAATACCCTGTACCACAGTGTGGTGAAGGCACTTTTTAAACTAATTATAAATCGGTCATAAAATGACTAGTTTTTAACTAGTAGAAAAGTAGCTTACCGCTCATCCTGATGTAAAAATAATCATTTGGTCCAAAGAAAAATAATCGATAAATGGACTAGTACTGACTATTTATACCCTACACAACTATGTTGTCAGGCTATTATAGCTTTGTGCAGCCCCAAAAGTTTGTAACGCCGCGAAATATTCGTCCTAGACCCTCTTAGTATACCGATCGTCATATCTCGACTAACTGACTCGATCTAGACATGTGTGTCCGTCCGTCTGTCCATTATAATTTGTAAACACGATGCAGGCCACAGTTATGGACAAATCTTCACGAAATTTTGCATGTAGGATGGGTTCTGGCCAACGAAGACCCCTATTGTTTTTTGGAAAGATCGGTTGATATTTAGGGGATGAAATTGACCAAGTACTAAATTTTTGTCGGTTTTTCTGGTCGCTCCAGAGGCCGCAATAATGGCCGGAACATCGTGAAATTTTCCATGGAGAAGGTGATCAGGCCAAAGATTAAGCATGCCTGTTTTCATAAAGATCGGTCAATATTTAGCGGGTCAAATGGACCCTGACTTTTGTGTGAAAAATGACAAAATTTGTATTCTATTGCGTATAGATTTATCCCTGTG
Source organism: Musca vetustissima (assembly GCF_032173495.1). Lineage (NCBI taxonomy): Eukaryota > Metazoa > Arthropoda > Insecta > Diptera > Muscidae > Musca > Musca vetustissima. The sequence continues at coordinate 41,417 of NW_026873776.1, forward strand.
GGACATAGAACCGAGAAGTTTATATTATATCCAAGAGGAGTGGTTGACCTTTAAAAATAATACCAATTATATTGTTGTATGTGCTTGGATGTGGGAATTACACCTAAGTATTTACAGGTATCTCCGTATTCGTATATTATTTAGTAACCCATTATCACTCTAGAGAGCGGAACTATAGCGCTGATCGCTTTGAAATGTTCCATGAGGTTCCAGTTATGGTCAAGTACAACGCCTATAATTTTCGGAGATGATCAGATAATAATTTTGTTATAAAGTGGACCGAAAACTTAATTTTTTGTGTTATTTTCCAGTCGATCTATAGACTACAAATAAAAGCCGAACATCACAACTCAACCCACGGTGAAGGGAATCTGGACAATAGCTGTACTGAATACTCGTAATATTCGGAAAATATGTCAGTGTGAGGAAGAGGTGCTCTTTACCTCTAATCGGGCAAGATTAGAGGTGGTCGGCCCCGTCCGACTATACTGCTTCGCTCATTGGTTTTAAATTAGTTTAAAGTTAGTTAAAAACTAGTTCATTTCCCTACAGGGTTATTACAGTCAAGTGACAATCTGAACAAATGGCATGACAATGAAAATGAAACTCGATTTTAATTCTTTATAATTCTTAAAACATGGCCATGTTTTAACACCAACTGAGAGTGTGAAGAAGAGAGGGGATGTGAAGCAGGAGAAGCTTGTGGAAATTTTGATGCTTCTTGGTGGTTGCTGGTGTTAAGAAACATTTCGTTTGTTCAGATATCAAATCTAACAACACAATCATCCTGCACCCACTGGTATTCATGCATAGCCTTAGGCGGAATTTTGTGGAATTTCAGTGGGTATTTAAAGTTCTCACACCAACAACAATAACATAGCTGTACAAATAATATTTCAGGGCCCATAATATATGTTCAATGACTTGATTAAATTTATCAAGAACCCGAAGTTTAATAGCGCAGTGTTTTAGAATATTTCTTCAGAAACTTAGATTTCAAGAGCGTGGATTTTTTAATATTATTTTTAAGGATTAAAAATGTTTTCAAGGACTAAAAAATAGTGGATTTTTCAAATATATTGTTTGAAGAACCCAAGGCTTGAAGTTTTCAAAAACATTTTTTTTTATGTTGTGTTTTTTATAAAAAATACATAGTCTTAGGGTTTTTAAAAGTATTTTAAAGGTGTTTTTATAAAACCCAAATAAGTCGTAAATTTTAGAAAAAAAATATTTGTCGAAGGTTCAAATGAGGCATGGATTTCTTAAAGAAATATTTTTTAAGATTCAAATGAGACGTAATTTCTTAAAAATATTTTGTCAACGTTTAAATGAATTTTGTAAAAAATATTTTTTCAAAATTTAAATAAAGCGAGGATTTATTTAGGGAATTTTTTCTGATCAAAAGAGAACGGGCAAAGCCTCATAATTTTCGAGGTCGTTTTTTAATTCTCCAATTAAAGGTATGTTAATAGAACATTTGACAACGTGTTACCCTGTCAGATAATGATAAAAAGTTCACAAATTAACACTCTATTAAATTATTAACAAGACACAATGAAACTCCAAGGCCCAACAGTCATAAATGACCCAACTGTAACAACAAAAACAATATATTTAATGATCCGACACATTCAGTTTGTATAGACAATATAGAAAAAAAGGATGTCCTATTTACCTGAGCCGGTAATGATAAACTTCATCTTGTATAAACATTCAGAGAACTGTTAAAAACTGGGTAGGTAAGCAGTTTTACGCTACGCCACGTTCATGCATTTACCCAAAGGATAAATTAACTTAATTTAGCTGCGAAAATATATGGAATGAAAGGAAAGAAACAATGAGGAATATGGCAAAAGGAAAGAAGGTGTAAACACACATATATTTAAACGTGTGTTTGTATGTGTATAAAAAAAACTTAATCAAAGAAAGCAGAATACAAACAAAAAGTTGAGAGTGAGAAAGGGTAGCAAAGTGTGAGAGGAAAAAATCCAACCATTTTTACTTTGTATTTCTGGTTCTGTAGCCATGAAGGAATCAGTGTGGGGCTATAACACCATTATTATTTTTATAGCTCAAATGTTGTGTGTTGATGGAGTCGGCGACAACAACAAAGGTGTCGGCCAAAGGTAAAAGGAACCTGGAAAAAAGGAACCTGCGTGAATAAGATGAATTTTTATGATTAAGGACACCCCAAGGATTATGTAGGGTCAAAGCCAAAAGGGATTCTACCAATTGTCTCGCTCACATACGAACGCATATGCCTTCTCCATCAAATGTATAGCTTACCCAGATGGGGATATATGTTTGATAGATTGACTTGTTGGTATTGTTGTATTTTTTGTCGCCTTCGTCCTTTCTATTTTCTGTTGCTCTAGTAGTTTATTTTACGCTTGGCATTTTCTCATAGAGAAAATGATGATGGAAATGTTAATAAATGACCCGCTTTTATCTCTGTTTTGTTCTCCTCTATAAAGAAATAAAAGAAATGTAGTAAAACATTTGTAGTCCCCTGTGGGGTCAAGAGGGATTTTAAAGAACAGCTATTGGCTGTGTTTGGTTACAAATTGTCACATGTGTATACATTTCAAATTGAATAGAATAGATGAAAACTGTGATTATTTATATCTACAGATATCAGAAGGGGAAGGGGTGTAGTAGATTATAAATGAAGAATTAATTACCAGTTGTAAAGTAAAAATAATTTTAGTGTCAAAAAGAAGTGCCAGTTTTTTAAATAAATATTATTATATTGCATTTTTAAAGTATATTTTTATGGACACAAACAGGCGTGGATTATTTAAAGAGCATTTTTAAAGACAGAACTGGATTGATTTCTTTTAAAAAAGTTTATAAGGACAACAAATTAGAAGACAAAGGCGCGGATTTTTAACGAATATTTTTAAGGACACCGAAAGACGCGAATTTTTTAAAGTATATTTTTTAAGGACACAAACAGGTGTGGTTATTTTTCAGAATATTTTTTAAGGGCAAAATAGGAGTGGATTTTTTTGAAGAATATTTTTTAATGACACAAATATGTGTGGATTTTTTTAAAGAATCGTACATTTTCAAAGAAAAAAAGATATAAAATGTAATCAATCTAATCATTTCATTTTTTCATTTAATTGCATACAAATTCCCATTATATATTCCTTAATCTTTCGGCACTTGAGTGCAACAGAATGCTGGAAGCAGCTATTGTCCTTTATATGGTAAATATTTTCTTATTTCACTACACTTCATATTCCTCGCATTTTTTATCTCTAACTAACCCACACATGTATACATAACAGTTTCAGCTTAAATCCTCTCTCACTCTCCCTCTTTCTGTCTACCTCTATGCAATCATTCTATTACCCGGAAAAAAGAAATAGACAAAAACCTTTTTACATAGAAAAAGCTTAACATTTGCCCTACAAGTGCTTGGAAACGATGATACGCCGTGGGAGGGAGCCAACCAACCAACCATCCAGCGCTCTATCACAACATCAAACATCATTCCCTGCCGAGGGAATGGAATCTACGCCAAGTGTGAAATGTTTACACATGTCATCAATGTATGCGCTCACATTTCATTAAGTGGAAGGACACTCGCCCGAGCACTCTTTTATATGCAGACGACGAATACATTTTATTGCTAAGATTCTTACATGTCTATGAACACATTATGCAAAGTGCCAACATTGGCGTAGAGATTCAATATTATTACATTGCCCCTTCAAAATAAAACAGACAGACTTATCTATCGTCGAACACTGCCACGTTTTTGCATTTATTGAAAAGTTGACATTGTATAAATATGGAATGGTATGTTTTTAAGATTGTAACACCACGCATATTGGACTTTTGAACCTCGAACAAGCGGTTAAAAAAAGCCTTTTGTTTCTTCAAAAAAAATCCCTTTTACATTTTTCCAAAAATTATTTTTCAAAATCCACTTGGCTTTGCTGTTAGAATAAAGTTGATCCTTAAAAAATATGTTTAAAACACATCCAGGCTAAAGGACTTCCCAAAATATTATGTAAACTTAAGGGACTTGAGGGTCCATCAAACATATTTAAAAAAATCAGTAGTTACAGTCCACGATTATAGTGCTTTCGGTCATTGCAGAAAAGGTTTTGAAAATCAAATCTTATAAGGATTATTATTCCTCAAAAAATTCTTAGGGAATTCTAATCCTAAAATATAGTACATATTGAAAATATATATTTTTTGTTTTATATTTATATATGTCACACATTTCGCCATTGAGAAAAAATCATCCCATACTGCTAAACAACAATTTCTTTTTGATATTTTTGGCATTTTTGTTTGCAAAGAAATTGAATAAGAAACACTTACAGAATTGCATACCCGACTCCTATCATCATACCACACCTCACCATTTTTACATTTTACATATTTATGCTTGTTTTCTGCTTTTTAATAATTAAATTATATTTGGCATCATCAACCTCGTCATCATCTCGATTTGAATTGAGTTGTACCGTTTCGGTTCGGAGCGTAGTCTAAGGATACAAAGTGGCAGACAGACAACCGAGTATCATGGTTGTGCGCAACCCTATTGCATGCATCAATTACGCGACACCTTTAGAAATGGTTGGGAAGATTTTTTTTTAATAAAAATGTAGGAATTCAGGACAAAATATCCATATTGGGACGGGACCTTTATATAATGACTTTAACATAGCCCTTAAGTGGACTTATAGAGAAAAATACCAAATTACAGCCCTTTCAAAATGCTCAGAGGAAAGAACTCAAGGAAAATTAGGAAGTTGCAAATTTTGAATGAAACCGTTTACTGTTTTCGAGAGTTATATGTCACATCAGCCAGGATGGGCATTTGTAAATCGACATGGATTTGGTCCAAAGAAACCAAAATTTCTATTAGACACATTTTTGAAAGTGTATATAGCCTAATTAGCCCTAGCCCGCCCCGAAGGTATACAATTATATATTTAAGTAGATAATCGCTTCTAGATTTCTAACATTCGTATATTTCATAAATGGGATTTTAAGATTTATGTGCTATGTATAATTCAAATTACCTGTTGTATGACAAAATTTCGCATTTTAAAAGCGAAAATTTCAATTTTCTCAAAAATTTATGGCATCGGGTAATAAGCAAAATCTCGAAGCAGATGGGAAAAACTGAGTAAACGCATTCGTAATGTCGACAAATTGAATGTACATCAACTCTTAAAATGACTTGTACACTTACCCTAAAGGCAAAAAATTTTAACTGCGAAACGCAAGGACGCTTATGGAGGATCATATGTCTGAAGGGGTAGATTTCTGAAAAAAAAACAAACATTGGTTTAATAGGTAATCCCCAAAAGTCCTGTGCCCTTATTAACATACCCTTATCTATCATCAACTCACCAATTGTAACCTCAAAATGTTTTCCGGACAGAAAGAAGCTTCCACGTATGTTGTAAACAAATGATTATGATTGAACTTTAGGAAAAACAGGGTATATATGTATGTTGACTTACCTATATGGAAACAAAAAATATAAATAATTTAGAATATGATAAAATATGTACATTAATTTCGCCTACCTCTCCAGTGGAAGTTCCCATCCCTTGCAATAACCAACAACTTTTGACACAGATTTATTTTTTATGATCTCTCAGTTTTTAACCTGATTCTGGGAAAACTCTTTTGCGACAAACTAAACAACACTAATTCAACACACATTTTTATAAATTTACATTAGAATGCAAATTATTTTATTAATTTATTAGAAATATTTTTTCACACACAAACGCTTTGAAATTGAAAAACTGAATGACAACTGAAGCAAGTAAAAAAACAATTACACAGTTGTCTTTTTTGCCACTCATGCAGTACTAATCGTACGCCTAAAAGTATGCTATGCGGCATAGAACTAAAATACATGATCGTTGTTGTAACATTTCAATACACTTTACAAAATTGAAATCCAGATGGCCAAATGTGAAAAGTAAATATAAATAACTGTTTATTTATACTTATAGCAAACTTTTTTAGAACACTTTTTTTGACAGAAACTGTCAAAAATTGAGTCTTTGTTTACAATTCACTTCAGTTGGTATTAAATTATTTGAAAGTGTCGGTTTGGAAAAAAAGTGTTTGTGATTTTTGTCGATAAATTATAATATTTTTATTGAGTTTTTTTTTTAAACTTTATAGAAGATCATGTATGTAATAATTGATGTGAAGAGAATTTGAGTTCAAAGAAGACAAACACTGTCCTGAAATGGTGGTGCCAATATGAAAGGTAAGCAATTTATATTATTTTACTTTAATTCACTAATTTGATATATTGTAAACATAGGTAAGTGGTTTTGTCTCAAATCTCCGTCGCCATGCATTTGGGTCATGGCATAATTATGCCATGCATTTGGGAAAGTGCCATACAAATATCCCCCGGAGTCATGACTACATTTCTAGGGTGTACTTTTTGGGGTAAACAAAACAAATGAACCACATTAGATAGGGCGAAATATTTGGAAGTTATTGCGTGAGCTCAAAGCTTGGGGAACAAATTTCCTTTAGGGCCACCTTACAGAAAAACTGAACAGGTAGCCTTTGGTTGCCTGATTACAACCTTATATACTTTATTGTGGGGAAATGTATACTTCACGAGATATGAGGTTCCAAATTCCCAAAAATCCATAAATTTTTACTATTTTTTCATCAAAAAACTTGCCTCTCATAATAATAAGACTTTTAACGAGTAACCGTCTCGGATATAAGACTTTCTCCTATGGACAGGTGCAAATTTTACTGTGCATTAAGGCCACATTTAGGTGTTAAGTACCTTTTTATGTTAAACTTTTGAGGTTAGCCGGCCTTCGCCTAGGATTTTATAATTTCTCTCATAGACAGGTGCAAAATATGGCTACGCATTAAAGTAAGGTGACCATACGTCCTCGTTTTAGGGGACAATCATCTATTTTAACTGGCTGACATAATACAGGACATACATATTGTATGTCCTTTATCTGTCATCTATATTTTTAAAACCTAGACTCATATTTATTTTTGTAAATTAAAACAATTAACAATTTCACCGAAATATTTAGAAAACGTATTTTCAGGATTTTTAAACATATTTCCCAACCGAATTATCTAATATAAAAATACACATTTTTTTAATTTTATATAAAAAAAAAAAATCTTTCAAATGTGAATGTAATTTACTACTCCTTCTGTCCCATGTGTTGCGAAATACCCTTGGAAAACGTAGTCGACATAGGTCCACTTCATTGCTATGTGCCTTATATAAAGGTTCCAAGATTATTCGCTTAGGACAAAAAATTTGGCACCGTTTATAAGTAAATCAAATGTACGTTTTATACACATAATATTATTTTTATTAAAAATTTTCTATTCCTTTCTGTCATCTATTTTCATTTTCATGGACGCATTAATTTAATTTTCTTTTACGCGTTATGTTTGTAACATGCAAAAGGAATCGAGATAGAACCATGGTTCCTTTTGAGAACATGCATAGAATCACTTTCTGAGTCGATTTACGCATGTCCGTCTCTCAGTCCGTCCATGTACTTTTGTGAACAAAATAAAAGTCGCATTTATGATCCGACTTGTATGAAATTTGGCACATGTCACTTATTTGGCCAAAGGACGAACCCTATTGGAATTGGAGAAAATCTTAAATTTCGGTAATTTGGGGAATCTTGGACACGTGTTTCAACCAAATTAACTATAATTTTATATATTGGGTTCTCAAATTTATCAATATTGGCCCCTATATAATGGTAAGCCCCATTATTTGGTATTTTGGCTGAAAGTCAGTACTAACATCGCACCACACTGTCGGACTTTGAGAATGAAGAAGCTTCTCAATAAATATGAGACCCAGCTATGAACATTTTTGTTTTTAATATAGTTTCCTAGGCGAAAACAGCCTCAGAAGTCCATATGATGTTTCCATCAAATTTTCCGCATCATTTTATACATCTCGAGACGGGAGTTACAACCTTGTTTATAATCGAAAGTTATGAGTTCTTGCTCGTTAGGATTTCAAATTATTATTTCAATTTTTTATGAAATTTTGAAAAACAATTTAATTATTTGAAAGTCACAACATATAATGTTCACAGGAATCAATTTGGAGACACGTGTACTTTATAAGCACCAATTCTAGAATTGTTCCTGCCATTTATTTTTGTAAACTATCTGGGTAAGAATTTTATTTCTTAAAACTTCCTCTTAAATATTTCATTCAAATTGAAGTTCCTTGTGAGAATATACAAAATAATGTAAATCATCGACCTTAGTAATAATTTAAACCTCTTCATATTTTATGTGAGCGTGTTTGTTTTTGTGGCTCAGATGTTCATTTTTAGATTCCAGACAAACATTCAGTCAGTCGGGCAGACAAATAGAAGCCCATAAATCCAGTAATAAGTTGACTGAATTTAATGGAGCACAAAATGTACATTTCATCTGGTTTTCCTGGCAGTCAGCCGGATGGGCGCAGACAGTGAGTGGTGCTTCACGCAATACTGACAGATCATCATGGCCTTAATAAAATATTAATAATAAATAAAAACAAAACAACCGAAACCGGAGACGACATAAATGTTGGCTCTTCTTCGTCATCATCATCAAGCGGTTATTCGTGTACACGTAACTGCCATAATTTGCCAGGTTAATACTGCGATTTGGTTTATAAAGTTTATATTTTATTGTGGGTGTTCGTTTTCTTTTGTTACATTTTTCAACGGGAGGCAGAAGAAGTGAACCTGACTGTTTTTTTTTTTAATTTCGTTGAGGTGTAACCTCCAAAATTCTATTCTTTTATTATTTTTATTCCTAAACAAAAAGAAGAAACATTACACAATTTAAATGTTTGTTGCAAAATAATAAATGAAAAAATAGCTCGTTTCCAGATGCTGCAAAAGATGTAGAAGAAGTTCTACCAAATGCGGGCATGCAAACTTGTAAATCATAAAACAAAATGAAAAAAGTTTCAAGTGTTTACATAAAAATATATATGTATGAAATGGGTAAAATAGCAATGTCAAATATAAACGATTTGCTTTCGTTTTAAATGTTGCCGACGCCGAAAATTATTTTAATAAAACTTATAGACCCCACAGAACATATTTGGACAAATTATAAAAACTTCAAGTCAATGTCCTGAGTTGCTCTTAAAATATTTTGAAAAAAAATCCAAGCCTAAAATATGCATCCCTTATGTCATTAGAACCACATCACAAATATCAAAATATATAAAAAAATTATAAATCCACGCCAGATAGCCTCTTCAATAATATTTTTAGGATCTACGCCTATGAGGCTTTTGAAAAATATATTGTTATACCCTTCACCACACTATGGTACAGGGTATTATGTCTTTGTGCATATGTTTGTAACAGGCAAAAGGAATCGAGATAGGCCCATGATTCCTTTTGAGAATATGCATAGAATGACTTTCTGTGTCGATTTATGCATGTCCGTATGTCCTTCCGTCCGTCCATGTATTTTTGTGAACAAAGTACTAGTCGCATTTATGATCCGATTTGGATAAAAATTGGTACATGTCACTTATTTGGCCCAAGGACGAACCCCATTGAAATTGGAGAAAATCGGTTCAGATTTAGATATAGCTTCCATATATAGTTTCGTCCGATTTAATGTAAATAGTGCACCAAACTCCCAATATTGGTACGATTGAGACAAAATTTTGCACAGAGTATTGAATTAGGTCTAGATTAATGTATGCCGAGTTTGGTTGCAATCGGTTCAGATATAGATATAGCTCCTATATATAGTTTCGTCCGATTTTAGGTAAATGGTGCACCAAACTCCTAATATTGGTCCGATTGAGACAAAATTTTGCACATAGTATTGAATTAGGTCTAGATTGATGTATGCCGAGTTTGTTTGAAATCGGTTCAGATTATATAGCTCCCATATACAGTTTCGTCCGATTTTAGGTAAATGGAGCACCAAACTCCATTATTGGTCAGATTGAGACAACATTTTCCACAGAGTTTTGAATTTTGTCTAGATTGATGTATTCGATGTTTTGTTGGAATCTGTTCAGATTTAGATATAGCTCCCATATATAGTTTAATCCGATTTTATGTAAATGGCATACCGAGGAGTCTATGTTTGTTCTATATTCTAGAATGATTTGGTTAATTTTCAAATCGGTTCAGCTTAAAATATAGCTCACATATACACTTTAGTCCGATTTAATGCCAATTGTGCAAATGGAGAGGCCTATGTCTGTTCGTTTTACATTAAATATTGAATAGCGTATAGGATTGAAGACGTTTCAAGTTTAAATGTAGCTTCCTTATATATTTTCATTTCATCAAAATGATGTACCAAATAACTAAAGTTTGTCCACTTTGGACGAATTAGTGCACAACGTACCAAATCGAACCTAGAGTAACATTTATTGGATTTTATAACGAGATAAATTATGTATAGCGCATGGTATTGCAGCATAGCAAATGGTGGATGCCGCGGTTGCTCAAAGACTTCCATTTATATATAGACCCTGCACATACTTTGCTCTATGGTTGGCATTAAATTTTACATAGATTTCAGATTGTATCTGTTTGGGTGTTTTAATTTAGTTTTTATCAAAAATCGAGGCCTAAGAGCTACTTGGAAAATATTTTTTATAACAATCCATGCTTAAGGGACCTTAAATGTCAAAAAATATCCCAGCAACTCGACAAATATTCTCAGATTCTTCAGGTCCATGAAAAGGCCTGAGACCCCAACTACTTTTAAAGGTCAGATCCATGGAAAAATATCCCCGCATGTTGTTTAAAATATCTACGAAAAATATTCCTTAAAAATACACGATATGATCATATTCACTTTTTTTGCATCCTTATATAAATAGTATTGTAAAATGTTTTGGCTTTGAACCGTAAGGAGCATATCCTCTTCACCAGGTGTTAGTTCTGCAATACCAAACCACAATCGCACCATCCACATTGTGTTCTCCTGTTGGTTATGCCAAAATAAATATTGAAGTATTTTCCATGTAACGAAATGCAAATATGTACATTGTCATAATGTTCCATATCTGTGTGACAGAGTCAAGTTTTTCAATTCAATTTTGCGTTTCTCTATTCTAAAATTTTTAGACATGGAAAATAAATACCAAAAAAGGGAATAGGGAGCATACATTTCCATTGTATGTCAGCTCGTCGTCATCATAATCCCACAAGCAAGCCAACTTGTTATGCTTTTCATTCTCCTCTATTTCCTATCCCCCCAGATATTTGAATAAAATAATAAAAAAGGAGCGAAGGCAACAAGAAAAAAAATCGTCAAGGAAATTATATGGAAAAGCTTTTAGTGTTATTCCTGCACACTGTGTTGTCGAAGTAAAGGGTACGCGGCAAGTGATGATGTTGATGTTGTACAACAACAAAAATAACATAACAGCTACCAACTCAGGCTGTGATGGTGGTGTGCACTGAGGTTCTCGGGAGTATTAAAAATACCTTTCAACTACAACCAATCGATGTAGAAATTTGATTTCGAATCCATTAAAGTTTTACACAACGATCCATTTGTGTCAAACATAGAAACGAGCATAGACTCTTCTTTAAGTTTTGAGCGAGTACAACCACCATGACACTTTCGCATAAAATCGTTAACACACATACACACACTCCAATCCCTTACATATTCAATCGGCGGCTATGAACGAATTATTATATAAAAGCAAATTTTATCATGGGCAACATCCATCCAGTGTGATAATGATGCTCAAGGATAAATATGGATGAATAAATGGATGCACGAACAAAGGACAATTCTTATAATGTATTGTGTTAAAAGTCCTGCGGAGATAAGAGAAAAAACCAAGGGTGAATGATGTTGCAGTTATTAACTACAATTTTTATATAATTGAAAAAGTCGTGGATTTGTTAAAGATTTTTTTTTCAAGGCCTTAGACAAGGCGTGGATTTTTTAAAGAATATTTTTGTCAAGGCCCTAGACAAGGCGTGGATTTTTTAAAGAATATTTTTGTCAAGGCCCTAGACAAGGCGTGGATTTTTTAAAGAATATTTTTGTCAAGGCCCTAGACAAGGCGTGGATTTTTTAAAAGGCCCTAGACAAGGCGTGGATTTTTTAAAGAATATTTTTGTCAGTGACCTATACAAGGCGTGGATTTTTTAAAGAATATTTTTGTCAGTGACCTATACAAGGCGTGGATTTTTTAAAGAATATTTTTGTCAGTGACCTATACAAGGCGTGGATTTTTTAAAGAATATTTTTGTCAGTGACCTATACAAGGCGTGGATTTTTTAAAGAATATTTTTGTCAGTGACCTATACAAGGCGTGGATTTTTTAAAGAATATTTTTCTCAGTGACCTATACAAGGCGTGGATTTTTTAAAGAATATTTTTCTCAGTGACCTATACAAGGCGTGGATTTTTTAAAGAATATTTTTCTCAGTGACCTATACAAGGCGTGGATTTTTTAAAGAATATTTTTCTCAGTGACCTATACAAGGCGTGGATTTTTTAAAGAATATTTTTCTCAGTGACCTATACAAGGCGTGGATTTTTAAAGAATATTTTTCTCAGTGACCTATACAAGGCGTGGATTTTTTAAAGAATATTTTTCTCAGTGACCTATACAAGGCGTGGATTTTTTAAAGAATATTTTTCTCAGTGACCTATACAAGGCGTGGATTTTTTAAAGAATATTTTTCTCAGTGACCTATACAAGGCGTGGATTTTTTAAAGAATATTTTTCTCAGTGACCTATACAAGGCGTGGATTTTTTAAAGAATATTTTTCTCAGTGACCTATACAAGGCGTGGATTTTTTAAAGAATATTTTTCTCAGTGACCTATACAAGGCCACCATTAACGGTTTTATACATGTTGATGTGAGACGATAGATGGGGGGACAAAATGTTTATTTTGCTCATAACAAATGCAGGGTTATTAAAAGGAAAACATTCTCAAAAAATTTCCTAAATAATGATGTGCGTTAATGTGTTTGTGCTACTCCAATGCTCAGTCATGAAGTAAACTTGAAAACGGTTTGTAGGTCAGTAACATTGGAGGAAATCCCAACTATACTTTTGTATAAAAATTACACACACAAAGACATACATGGTGTACTAAAAACTAAAATTAATACGAATGTAATGAGAGATTTGGAGAGAGTAATGATGTGTAAGAGTAATTTTAAGAGAGTTTAAGAGTCGTTTAAAATAAAAATTCGTCAAAAATAGCGCATGTTTTCTTTTTGCTCTCTCCACTCCAGCATCCGTTGTAATGTTCTTAAAAGTATTAGTACTCTCTCTATGTGTGATGATGATGCTTGGTGTATGTGTGCGTCATGGGTATTCTCACAAAGGACAATAATTGTGATAAGGTTGCTCACGATAAGGTTGCCATCACACAAGTATGGACCACACGTAAGCCACAACATGGTGAGGTAGGACGATTTTTTTTTGTATTAATTTGAAATCCCTGTGATGCTTATATGAAGATACAACGAGCGCAAGACAGAGGAGGAGTGTAAAAAAGAGCGTAAGGAAATTGTCATCAACAATGTTCTATTACTGCTTCTCTTCGGTTTTTGGCCATAATAAGTTCGGCGTTATTTCCTCCTACTACTGCTAATCCTTCCTGACCGCGTTGGATGTTTGTGTGTAGAGCAATTCTGATGAGGATGCTATTTCATGTGTATGACTGGAATAACTGACTGGCTTGATACTGTTGCCGTTGAGCTATATATTTATATCGGTTCTCTTTTAGAGCACAAACAAAAACAAATCGGTCTTTTTGGGGTTCAAACAACGTTTCAATTGTAGAATATTTTTAGTACTTATTAGAACGTGCACTGTATAGGTCGGTAATGTGGAGATACGGGTACAAATCAAATAATTGTTGCATTTCTGATCAAAATCTGAGAAACATTTTTTCTTTAAAAAATCACACGCACAACAGACAGACACACAAACAATGTGATGTAAAACATTTTTTGTTTTGCAGGACCGGTTCGGGTCTTGTTTATGTTCTTGAGGTGAGAGTGTGCGTGTATAAAATGATTATATACATAACAAACTATTATTAAAGACTATGTTTATCGTCCACATATGTATTTTTTATTTTATGGAACCAAGTGAAAATTTAAAAAAAAAATTAATAAAAAAAGAAACAAAATAAAAAATCAGAACGACCCAAACACCATATTCCCATACCAAACAAAAAAGTCCATGTTTTGGTATAGCACCGATATAAAGACATCACTTATTTTCGGTATTTTGAGGCACGTAATTTTCGGTATTTGCAGCTCCCAAAGGTAAATCCATGCCACTTAACCCACATATCACAGGACATTGCCATCTAATCTAAGAACATGTTTCACTATGTGTGTGTGCCTGTGGGTATATATATATATATACACATATGTATATATGATGTTTTGCTAGTATTTTATGTTTATTCCCTTAAAAAGAATCCAATAACACATAAAATAAAAATCAAGAGCACACAACAAATGAAAAAATTAAGCACTCTTTTATGTTTTATTATTTTGTGCCAAAAATTGTTGTTACTTTAAAAGCACAACAACTATAAATACTACCACATCCCACGCACCTTTTTCCCGCTACTTCTTCGACAGATATTATGAAAAATTCGATTAAAACCATCCAAATACCGAAAATTGGGAAGCACCTTTATGTGGGGGCTTATGTTGCAAAATTTAACTAAAATCTGAGGCAGGACCTTAATAGGGGAATATATAAAGAAATGGAATTATAATGATTTTTTTCTGCGCAGATGTATGCCGGCATCCAAAGCTACGATAAGCCCTTGTCTAAAAGAATATACAAGGCGTGTATCATAAGAGTATTATTTTTTTTACACTTGGCGTGGGTTTTTAAATGTCAAAAAATGGACTTATGATGATATTTTTGCGCAGATGTTTGGCAACCACCAAAACACCGAAATGCAAATCTAGACCCTTTTCGGTTTAAAAAATGCGACTAAGGCAACCGAAAATCTGGCGGAACCTTTATATGAGAGCTACATCAAAACAAGTGTGACTGATTTCGAAACCCCAAAATGCGAACTTAAAAAATAGCTAATTTCATAAAAAAAAACTATCATTGGGTGGGGCCTTCATGTGCGAGATATACAAATAATAGGTCTGATGTTTGTCAGCCTTAAAAACTCCGAAATGCCAATTTAGAGTCTTCTGGGGAGGAAAATGTATCTACAAGCCTCAAAACACCGAAAATTGGGTGGTGTCTTTATATCGGGTCTTTGGACTTAGAATGATAATTTTCTGCGCAGAATTATGCCGCCTTCAAAAGCCTGTCATAAATCTGCGTAGAAACATTATTGTTATTGATTTTGGCTTTTGACATAGCCTTTGAGGCTGGTGCGCAGGTCCATGAAAGGCTGCAATTTAACATTTTAGGTTTTTGGTAAACAAAAATACTTATCCCTAAAAATTGTTCAATATAGATCAATGGCTAATAAGAGTAGATATAACCTTTACTACCATAAAAATGTGTCTCATGGAATATATTGGTTTTAGACCTCATGGTTCTTTGTGGATTTACAAATATCTGGCAAGATGAATTTCGAAGAAAGTAATATTACTTCTATTTTTTTTGTTTTTTGCAAAATAGTCAGGCTTAATCCCAGTTTATTGAAAAAAAAAACTATTTATTAGGCATTGTTTCACTGGTCCTCATCAATTCCCTTAGTTTTTTTTTTTTTTTTTTGGATATTCTCCCCAGAACCTATTTAAAGCTTCTTTACAAAAAACCTTTCATACCCATATGTCTGTTGTAGCAAATCTGAGTACTTACGTTACCAGCGGTACCACCTCAATGAGAAGTTCGTTGGTGCCTGACTTCGTGGTTAAAAAGCCATTTGCAGAACAACTGAAATACATTTCCCACTGCTATGAGTCGTCACTTTGCGACGACTGCAAATAATGTTGTTGTTGGTATTGCTAGTTAAGGAATACAGCGTTACTATTTTACAAAATCAAAATACAAATGGTATCCCAAAAAACCCGCCAAGACTACTGAATTTCTTCTAAACTTAAATCTTGTTCGAAGATGGTGCATATTGGTTCGCTCCTTCTGCGATCTCACCCCCCAACTGGTCTATATTTTGCTGAAAATTATTTTTTGTCACGCGAAAAGACTATTCGATTTGAACCAATCCTTGCTCAATCTAATATTTTGACCAGCCCGATATGATGTTGGAGGATGTGACTTATCGGTCCACTCCTTCTAGTACTCTCTCTAATTGTCAATATTTTGGAAACTTGTAAATCACACACACAAAGCAGACAGAGATAGGACTCGTCGTGATCCACTCCTTCTGATACCTTCCCCACAAAGGGTCAACATTTTTAATGTATATAAATTCAATATTAGGCGAAATGAATGTCCGATTTTCACCAAAATTTGCACAATCAATTATCTTTACCAAGCTTAGATTAAGTCTGAAGGTGGCACCCATCGCTCCCCTCCTTGTGGTACCTCACCCACAAAGGGCCAATATTTCATAAACTTATAATAAACCCTTGTGTGTAATTCGAAGACCACCCCAAACCCTAGGCATTTTTTACTTCTTAGGGACAGGGATTAGGATCAATTTTATATCCCTCAGTACAAGCGGATTGTGTATTGAATTTGAGATTCCGTTTAGACCCAATAACGTATGACCATATGTCTGTTGAAATTAAGATGAAAGGATACCATATGTCTGTTGAAATTAAGATGAAAGGATACTCATGTACTTCACTCAGATTTCATTTTTCATTACAGTATTCCCGCAAATACCTTCAGCGCAAATACCTAATCGTCAATAAGGATTTATTATAACTAACATCATTATTTAGTAGATTAAAATTAACATAGGCAATTTATACTAACAATAACCTACAGAAGATTTGACAAACAAAATGTTTAAATATTTTACAGTTGTTAACATTTGTGTGGGCAAAAATTCTCTAAGCCCCTTAATATGTTAAAGCCTCGCATATGTATATGTGTGTTCAATATACATATGAAATTCATTTGGCATGTAATGAAAAACTTTGCAACGATCTCCGCCCATATAAAATTATATCACAATAGCAATAATAACAATGTATTTACTTAAAGCTTTCACTGGGAAAATAATCAACAAGGGAAATTACCCTCATAGGTAATTAAGTTGACTTATTGACTAAACTTTCAAATTGAATTAAATAGATGTTAGCGTTGGGGGGTAGGGGGAGGCAATGAACGCCAAAGTCTTCATTAATATTGACTTTCTTTATAAACTTTGAATGGCTTTAGAAACAAACTTTCTATTTAATTTAAATTGCAAATTTTGTTTTCTATGTTTGTCAATCTGACAATGTTTTGATGGTTTGCCCAAAGATTCGACAACCTTCTATTTTTTGTTGTCTGGATCGTTTTGCTATTTTTTGTTTGTTTCGATTGTGAGGGTGGGTTGTGGTTGGCTGGTTATTGGAGAAGGATTTAAAGTAAAGAGATAACAACCAGTTGTATATTAAACTGTAAAAGTCATGATTTGTTCGACGAAAAATATATTGAACTTAAATAAATATACCATGTAGATGGTGTTGTTATTGGCGGGGACATAGGAGTGGGAATAGGTGAGTTTATTTAACCTAAAAAATGTTTTTTTTTTATTTATTTCAAATGTACACTGCTGGAAGTTTTCTTATTGTTTTCTATTTAGAGGGGATGAGAGATCTTTTTTAAGAACAAAAAAAAAAAAAAAAAAAAATAGAAAAAAAAAAAAAATAAAATAAACCAGTGAGCGGGGCCGTATAGTCGGACGGGGCCGACCATACGATACCCTACACAACTACAACGGAACTCTAACTTTCTGCTGATTTTTATTCCGAACTTGGGCAAAATTTCGTGATATTTGCACTTTCTTGCCCTATTAGAGGTCGACAGCACCTGTTCCTCACACTGAGATATTTTCCGATGTTGTGATGTTCGCCTCATAATTGTGGTATATAGATCGACTCGACAAAATTCAAAAAAAAGTTTTCCGTCCACTTAATCTCAAAAACTTCTGATCATCGCCGAAAATTTTAGGCGTTTTCCTTGACCATAACTGGAACCTCATGGAAAATTTCAAAGCGATCAGCGCTATATTTCCGTTCTAAGTTACAAAATATTAATACTAATACAGGTAAATATATTGTAAATATTTAAGAGTAACTCCCACATCCGAGTACACACAACAATATAATTGGAATCAATTTAAAGGTCAACCACTATTCTTGAATACATTATCATCTTCTCGGGTCTATATCCTTCAGGAGTAAATATATACGCCATAGAATACAAATTTAGTAATTTTCACACAAAAGTCAGGTCCATTTGACCCGTCCATTTCATCCCCTAAATATTAACCGATCTTTACCAAACACAATAGAGGTCTTCATTGCAAGAACCCATTCTACATGCGACATTTCGTGAAGATTGATCCATAACTGTGGCCTGTATCATGTTTACAAATTATAATGGACAGACGGACGGATGGACGGACACACATGTCTAGATCTACTCAGCTAGTCGAGATATGACGCTCAGTATACTTGAAGGTGGGTCTAGGACCAATATTTCGCGGCGTTACAAACTCTTGGGCTGCACCCTGACAACAAAGTTGTGTAGGGTATAAAAATAATACAAACATTTCAGACAAATATATGTTGGATTGTTTTCTTTCGTTTTTTGTTTGCCCAACAAATCTAGATTCGATATTTGTGTATTTTTTTACCCTTGTCCTTATGGCGAAAAATGTGGGGTTTAGACCCCATATTTCTTTGGACCAAATCCGTTTGAAACAATTTGGAATCGATCTACAATTGCTCTTCTGTCTGACTCGCGAAGGGAGTAATCCATTCTATACAAACTTTGCATATCGTAATATTTCTTCCAAGTTCTATCTTCAGGTTTGAAGGTGGGGAATATCGGTCCACTCCTTCTGGAACCTCCCCCACAAAATGGTCGAAATTGTGCAAACAATTAATGTTATAATATCATGCGAACGGACTATGTGATTCGAACCAAACTTTGCACAACCAACTATATTTACCAATACTAGCCCGAAGATGGGACTCATTGCTCCACCCCCTTTGATATCTCCCCAACAAATGGTGAAAATTCCAATATTAGGCGATGTCTGATTTGGATATTTATCAAGGCTAGAACAAGTCGGAAGATGGGACCCATAGATCCAACCCTTCTGACACTTTCTCCACAAAAGGGTAAACATTTTCAATATATATATATATATATATATATAAATTCAATATTAGGCTATATATGTGTCCAATTTGAACCAAACTTGCACAACCTATTATCTTTACCAAGCCTTAATAAAGTCCGATGGTGGGACCCGTCCGTCCTCTCCCTCTGGTACCTCACCCACAAAGGGTCAATATTCCATAAACTTCTAATAAATAAACCCCTTTGTGTAATTCGAAGACCTTCGCAAACCCTAAGCACGTGTTGTTTCTTAGTGGCAGAGGTTAGTGTCCTTTTTATACCCTCCAGCACAAGGTGGAGTGTATAAAAATACTCACCTGATTTTTTTGATTCCAAAAAAATACACGCTTATTACTGAGACATTTAAAAATATTTTAAAGAAATCCAACCTTCCTTTAAAAATAATTTTAAAATCCACGCTTTTTGATGGGTCCTTTAAAATTTCATTTTCCAAAATCCATACTTTTTAATAACAAATTCCTTCTTTCAGTTGTGCCCTCTGAAAATATATAAAACTTTTTTTTGAAATTCTATGGTAGGTACTTGAAAAAATTGAAAAAAATCATATATTTTTGACATTAATAATTTTTTAACAAAAGCCAAGGCGTATTTAATAAGGTGTAAGTGACAATCATATGGTTTCAAACTTTTTTCTTTATTGTTTGTAAAGTAAATTGTCAAAAACATGTTCAATATTACATTTCGATTTCAAAAATGGTATTTTTATAATAAAAATTTAAGAAAACTACATTCATAGAGGCGGACGGAAAGGAAACCTATACTTAAATCAGTTATAACACCGTTCGCAGATTGGTCCACATATTTTATGTTATGCGTGGAAATCTGTCCATAAATCCCAGCTACTTATGAAATCCAGGAGATTATGTTAGCCTATATTGGAATCGGCCCCTTGGTGCTCGTCACAATCCTCGGTGTAGGTTAAATACGCCTATAGAACGATTTTATACGGTTAACACAATTTCCATGATTTAGTCTTTGGCCGGCGATTGAAATTGAAGGACATAAAATTTTCATTATGAAGCCAAGATTGAAGCCACTCCATAGAAAAAATAGATTGTAATTCACAATATAAACAACATCACAAGGAGCCATGGGCTGCATGTGGGAAACTTAAAATTAATCGCGACCAGGTCTTAAACTTTATTTGTTATTGACCTAAAAACGCCAATAACCCAAGAATACACAAAATCATTAATTATTCCTCAAAGAATAGTTCTTGACAAAAATAAATTAATAATTGAAAATTTAATTTCTATAACAACAATGTTGTTTTTGTAAAATATTTGTTGTTGTATCTGATGCATACACCTTATTAAATACACCTTGACAAAAGCCAATAAATTTTCCCCATAGAAGACCAGATCGTTTTTATAGGAGATGAAGGTCCCTACGTTCTTTGCCAATCGAATTTGAAAAAAATCAAATTCAGTTTTCTCCCTCTGAAAATATAATGAAAGAACTCTTCTTAATCGTATTGCCATAACTTGTTCCTGGTTCTTCTTTCACACCATAAACCAGTGACTGAGAGAAGGAGTCACGTTGAACTACTAAAGCACTTTCGAATTTGCCAACTTCAATAAACCAAAAAAGGAAAAACTGCAGTTTATGTTTCTACCACACCTGGTGCTGCGCTAGTCATGGATATGGAAAATATTTTGCTGTGAAGTGTAGAAGTAGCAAAGCGCACAGAAAGGAAGGACCGGTGTCATATATATCACCACAAACTACCCAGGGGAGAAAGAGAAATTCTTCAGTGCAACCCCTTCGTCAAAAGACCGGTTAACATTATATGTATGTTGGAGATTTCGGCTATATATTTGTATGTGTTGGTAGATATGTTTGAAACAAGGATTGCTGTTAGTCATGGATTTTGCTTCTGTTTTGCTTCTCAGTGTATGTATGTTTTTCTATGTGCAGAAAGTATGTTGTCCAGAACTGGCATTTGTATGCCAAAGTCTTGCAGTTCTTCTATAGCTTTAAAGTTACTCCACTAGCTAAACAAACAGTCTGTCAGCCAACCGAACAACCAGTCACTTCGGCAGTATCCAGTCAGTGACCAGTCTAATGGCAATGGTAACCATAAGTTGCAATACAGCATTCATGTTACTGCATATATTTGTATGTATATATGTATTTATAAATATATACGACATGGTAGACAAGGTAGAGTAGAAGAACATTTACGTTCATGTTCATGCATATTATTGTGAATAGTTCTATTTTATGTGGAAAAGTACAAAAGTTTTATAGACCAGTATATGAAACGATCTTTTATATTGTCTGCAATAGGTATTTATGCCGATACCCACATATACAAGCATAGACCGCATGGTATATGCAAGTACATATGTATGTGTGTGAAAAAAGAACTAATTTATGTGAAACATGATTTATACACTCCTAACTAGGCATGATTTCAAATTATTTGTTTTGGAGATTATTTTTCTTCCTTTTTTTTTGTAGATATTTTTCACCTAGGCAGTGATTTAGTGTGAAACTGTTCAAATGACTTATATATATGTTGGAAAAATTAGTTAAATACCTGCATAATGTTTGCCCTTGCATTTGTATCCTCTGTGAGAGCTGTGATTAATGTTTCTTCAATTTAGGAATATATTTTCTAAGTACTGACATAAGAGGCTAAAGTTTTGGGTAATTTGTAAAATAAGATCAGGGCATAGCCTTTTTTTTATTTTAAATATTTTCATATATTTTTATACCCTACACAACTATGTTGTCGGGGTATTATAGCTTTGTGCAGCCCCAAAAGTTTGTACCGCCGCGAAATATTGGTCCTAGACCCACCTTTAAGTATACCGATCGTCATATCTCGACTAGCTGAGTCGATCTAGACATGTGTGTCCGTCCGTCTGTCCATTATAATTTGTAAACACGATACAGGCCACAATTACGGACCAATCTTCAGGAAATTTTGCATGTAGAATGGGTTCTGGCCAATGAAGACCCCTATTGTTTTTGGAAAAGATCGGTTAATATTTAGGGGATGAAATGGACCAAAAACTTTATTTTTATCGGTTTTTATTTATTTTTGTCTCTGGTCGCTCCAGAGGCCGCAATTATGGCCCAAACACTGCGAATTTTTGCATGGAGGAGGGGATCGGGCAAGAGAATAAGCATGCTTGTTTTGATAAAAATCGGTCAATATTTAGCAGGTCAAATGGACCCTGACTTTTGTGTGAAAAATTACAAAATTGTTATCCTATGGCGTATATATTAACTCCTGAAGGACGTAGACCCGAGAAGTTGATAGTATATCCAAGAGGGATGGTTGACCTTTAAATTGATATCAATTATATTGTCGTATGTACTCGGATGTAGGAGTTACTTTTAAAAATTTACAGGTGCTTACATATTCAGATAATATTTAGTACCCATTACCACACTAGAGGGCCGAAATATAGCCCTGATCGCTTTGAAATTTTCCACGAGGATCCATGAATGGTTAAGGACAACGCCTATAATTTTCGGTGAGGATCAGATAATAATATTGGGATGAACTGGACTGTGAACTTAATTTTTTGTATTTTTTTCGAATAGATCTATAGGCCACAATTGAAAGCCGAACATCGCAACACACATCGTAATATTTGTTGACCTCTAGTCAGTCAAGAGGGCGCAAATATTGAAAAATATTGCCCATGCTCAGAATATAGAGCCAGATAAAGTTAGATTTTCGCGGAAATTGTGTAGGGTATCATATGGTCGGCCCCGTCCGACTATACTGCTCCGCTCACTGGTTTTAAAATATATTTCACTTTGCAATATTAACATTTCACCAAGACTAGATCAAGTCTGATGTTGGACCCAGAGGTACACTTTTTTCGTACTTCCCCCAAACATGGTAAAAATTGTCAATATCTTTAAATCCAATATAAAAAGGAATGGAATGTCCGATATGATACAATCTGTGCACATTAATATCTGTGTAATATCTTTACCCCGACTAGATCGAGTCCTTTGATGATATCCATTGGTCTACTTCTTTTGGTAGCCCACAAATGGTCAAAATTTTAATAACTTGTAAATTTCATTTGAAGCGAATAAAGTATCTGATTTGTAATATAATCTGAATAATATTTTACTACCCATAGATTTATCGCATTTAACGGATGTAAAGGTCAAAATATCTTCTACCTTCCTCATCTGTTTTCTCGACAATATCGACAGAAACCCTTTTTATTTGTTTCAAAATATTTATTTTTTCAAAGGGCGCAAATAAAATTAAGCATGTTTATGCATTGCATTTTCCAGCGACAACAAATGCTGTGTTATCTGTTTTTATTATTTTTCCGACCATGCATTCTGTCAGGCAATCGGCAGTCCGACTCGCTGTTTCGCTGTTCCCTTTCACTTTGGCCCTGCCACAAAACGGCAACACAATTGTTTATTATACATTAAACTACATAAATAAATGGGTGTAATTTCCATTTCGGTCCTTTGTTGTATGATTCGGTGCTGAAAAATTTGTAGCTAGTGTTGACCCGGTTAGACTAGGTTATGACCATAAGTAGACCACTCAGTGTAATTATATGCATTTGCTGCAACATCCTTTTATACCCTTCACCACACTGTGGTACAGGGTATTATGTCTTTGTGCATATCTTTGTAACTGGCAAAAGGAAACGATATAGACACATGGTTCCTTTCGGGAATATGCATAAAATCACTTTCTGAGTCGATTTATGCATGTCCGTCCGTCCGTTTGTCCGTCTGTAGGTGTTAAATTGTAAACAAAGTACAGTTCGCCTTTATGATCCGATTTGGATGAAATTTGGCACAAAGACGAATCCTATTGAGATTGAAGAAAATCGGTTCAGATTTAGATATAGCTCCTGTATATAGTTTCGTCCGATGTAAGGTAAATGGGGCACAAAAGTCCCTATATATCTTTCGATTTAGTCGACATTTGACATAGAGTACTGAATTAGGTCCAGAATGATGTGTGCTGAGTTTCGCGAGTCTAGAATGAAGAAAATCGGTTCAGATTTAGATATAGCTCCTTTATATAGTTTCGTCCGATGTAAGGTAAATGGGGCACAAAAGTCCCTATATATCTTTCGATTTAGTCGACATTTGACATAGAGTACTGAATTAGGTCCAGAATGATGTGTGCTGAGTTTCGCGAGTCTAGAATGATGTGTGTAAAAGTTTTGAAAATTGGTTCAGATTTAGATATTGCTCCCATACATATTTTTGGCCCATTTTAAGTAGGACGCAAAATATGGCCATTAGGAACAAAACCTCCTGAAATTAGGATAACCTAACCTGTGGCAAGTTTCATTGAAATTGGTTCGTGTTTGGATAAAGCTTCCATACCGATTTTAAGTAAATGGAGCACAAAACTCCTCATGTTTGTAATATTGACATGATATTTTGCACATCGTACAGCTTATTGATATTTGCTTTAAATTGATTTACATAATTGTGTCTCCCTGTAACAAACAAATGACATGTTTATGGATTGATCTAAGTCGGTTCACATTTAGATAAAGGTCACATATTTTAGTTCATCCAATTTCATGTAAGTGCATGTGTATTTTAAGATTTGCATTTGCATGTGTATTTTAAGATGGCCCATTTGTTCTATGCTTACTGCCACAATTCGGCAAAAGTGCAATACGTTACTTATACGCCACATTGTAAGCCGTGATCTTGACCCGCTGATTTGAACGCATTGTTTACCCTGGGACAAAATATCGCAAAAAAACTCTAGAAAGTACAACAACATTCTTGTAAAAAAATGTAATGAAATTTTTTAAGTGAAATATTCATGGTAAAAAGATTAAAACAGGTCTTCACTAGTAAATGCGTATAGCGAAAGAAAAAAAGTTTTTTGTTTCACTTTTCTCTTTTGTTTGATAAATAAACTGTGTCGTTGCATAAATTTCACTACTATGTTAATGCTGGCGTTTTCTGTTTTTTGTATTTTGACAAATTTCTAGGAAAATGTGAAAAAATACTAGGAAAAAAGTTAGAAAAAATTGTTTTGAGAGATAAAAAAATCATCAATTTGGGTGAAATTTCAAATACAACACCACACACACCCATACATGGAAATACATGCATGTTTGTTTCTGTGTGTTTTGAAGTAGTTGTGTATTTTAGCATTTTGTATTTAATCTGTGACTTTTTGTGCTGTCGTTATTTGCAATGTTTGGCTATTCATCATAACAGACATACAATGTAAATTTGGAGCCAGTGTGTTTTTTTCGTTCATTTGTTCGCTTTCTCTCTCCCGAGGCTTGGGGAAATTGAAAGTTTGTGCTCCACATTGATACCATTACACAAGATTGTGTCAAAAAATTTAGATTTTATTTTTCAATTTTATTTAGAATGTTAGTAGTTTCAACATAGATTGTCATAGCCCTGGATAGTGCCGTTGAACCTTTTTTTCTGTCACTTTGTTTTTTTATACCTTTCACCGCACTGTGATACAGGGTAATATGTCTTTGTGCATATGTTTGTAACAGGCAAAAATAATCGTGATAGACCCATGGTTCCTTTTGAGAATATGCATAGAATCACTTTCTGAGTCGATTTATGCATGTTCGTCCGTCTGTCTGTCCATGTTAAATTGTAAACAAAGTACAGGTCGCAATTATGATTCGAATTGGATGAAATTTGGCACAGCTTATTTGTTTGACCCAACGACGAACCCTATTGAAATTGAGAAAAATCGGTTCAGATTTAGATATAGCTCCCATATATATTTGTCCGATTTAAGGTAAATGATCATCTAAAGTCCCTATATGTCTTTCGATTTGCACGAAATTTGGAATAGAGTAATGAATAAGGTCTGGAATGATGTGTGTTAAGTTTCGTGAAAATTGGTTCAGATTTAGATATAGCTCCCATATATATCTTCGTCCGATTTAAGGTAATTGGTGCATCAAAGACCCTATATATCTTTCGATTTGCACGAAATTTGGCACAGCGTACTGAATTGCGTCCAGAATGATGTGTGCTAAGTTTCATGAAAATCGGTTCAAATTTAGATATAGCTCCCATATATATATATATATATATATATATATATCTTCGTCCAATTTAAGGTAAATTGTGTACCAAAGCCCCTATATATCTTTCGATTTGCACGAAATTTGGCATATCTTTCGATTTGATTGAATTTTGGCATAGAGTACTGAATTAAGTCTATAATGATGTTGCTAAGCTTCGTGAAAAGATCCATAGCTAGGCCGATTGTCACAACGTACTGAAGTAATATAAATTAGTCTCTGGCAATTTTCCCTGAAATCGGTTCAGATATAGATATATAACAAAAACGCGTCGTCTTTTGGGATACATATGTAGAATATACCCAAAGTGTTGAAGGGTATCATATAGTCGGCCCAGCCCGACTTTACTACTTTCCTTACTGTTTTTTGTGGTTTTAACATAAACTATTTAATTGTGTCAACAAGAGTTAATGTTTAGTTTTTCCCTATTAAAGTTTGGCAAAAGGAAAAAAACACCAGCTGCATATTGATTGCAGTTTTTAATTAGAAATTGTGTTTGGTTATATTTAAGCGGATTCAATTGATATTTAATTTTTATTTAGCGGTTTTAATTAAGAAAAACAAACGATGAAAATTCGATTATTTTGATTATATTCAATTTTAAATATGTATACATTTATTATTAAAATACAAATTAAACGATTTGTTTAATAAAATTTCAAAAATATTTTTTTCAAACACTTTTATGCGGAACACTTTTCCGGATATTGTGTAATATTAACAGCGAGCCAGAGGATGTATGTCTACCAGAGAATCAGTTACCTAGGAACTACACAGCCAGTCCGGTAGTCGAGCAGATAGCTTGGCCATTATTTTATCCAAAACCCCTTCCCTACTATTCACACTCTCTATGGGTACTCCATAAACAGTAAAATTGTTACATACTGACCAAAGTTTTAAAGGTTTGCGAAACCAAAACGGATTGTTTCGTGTAGACGAACAACTACAACAAGAACAGCAATAAACAACTTTAACGAAACATAAATATTCATCATAACTTTTATTTACGATTGCCAAACATTGTATGTAATTCATTGAACGAAATAAACGTTAGCCAATACAATGGATATTTAATTCTTCGCCCACTCTAGCTCTTCCTCTTGTCCTGCTCGTTAATTGTTATTTGGATGATGGTTTGGCCTGGAAATTGTAAAACTAGGAAGTGGACATCATCGCCGTGTTGTGTCAAATGAAATTCTTGAATAATTGATGTGTACGTTGTATTCTTAAAAAAATTCAAGCTGTTTTGGTTACTAAAAACATTCTTCAAAAAATTCAATCTATTTTGACTACTAAAAAATGTTCTTCAAAAAAAAAAAAAACAGTGAGCGGTTACTAAAAGCATTCTTCAAAAAAATTCAATCTGTTTTGACTACTAAAAAATGTTCTTCGACGGGGCCGACCATATAATACCCTACACAACTTCCACGAAAATCTAACTTTGCGTTATTTGCACCCTCTTGAAACCTGACTAAAGGTCAACAAATATTGTCCAGATTCTCTTTACCGTGGGTTATGTTGTGATCCACTACATTTCAAAATTATTATGTGATCATCACCGAAAATTATCGGCGTTGTCCTTGACCATAACTGGAATCTCATGGAAATTTTCAAAGCGATCAGCGCTATATTTCCGCCCTCTAGTGTGGTTTTGGGTTACTAAATAATGTCTGAATACGTAAGCACATGTAAATATTTAAGTGTAGCTCCCACATCTGAGTACATACGACCACATAATTGGTATCAATTTAAACTTTTTGGGTCTAGGTCCTTCAGGGGCAAATATATACGCCATAGAATACAATTTTTGTCATTTTTCACACAAAAGTCGGTGTCCATTTTTGCCGCTAAATATTGACCTATCTTTATTAAAACAGGCTGCTTATTCTTTGGCCCGATCCCCTTCTCCATGCAAAAATTCGCGCTGTTTGGGTCATAATTGCGGCCTCTGGTGCGACCAGAAAATCAGACAAAAATAAAGTTTTTGGTCCATTTCATCCCCTAAATATTAACCGATCTTTTCCAAAAACAATAGGGGTCTTCATTGGCCAGAACCCATCCTACGTGCAAACTTTCGGGAAGATTGGTCCACTATAATATGTATCGTGTTTACAAATTATAGTGGACAGACAGACGGACACACATAGCTAGATCAACTTAGCTAGTCGAGATATGACGATCGGTGTACTAAATGATGGGTCTAGAACCAATATTTCGCGGCGTTACAAACTTCTGGGGCTACACAAAGCTATAATACCCTGACAACATAGTTGTGTAGGGTATAATCAATCTGTTTTGGCTACTAAAAAAATATTCTTTATAAAATCCACCCTATTATTGGCCCTATATTATGATGAATTCAGTAGTTTATGTTTGTTGTTGTCGTAGGAAACCTTTGTCAATTTCGTTTGTGTTTAATTCTTGGAAAGTGCAATAATAAAATATAATAAATATTTTTCAAATGCACTATAGCTATTAGAAAAAATATTCTTAAAAACTACACGCCTGCTTACGATACTTGAAAAAACATATTTATAAAAACTCCGCTCC
This sequence comes from Musca vetustissima, assembly GCF_032173495.1. NCBI lineage: Eukaryota > Metazoa > Arthropoda > Insecta > Diptera > Muscidae > Musca > Musca vetustissima. The sequence continues at coordinate 70,307 of NW_026873776.1, forward strand.
TGTTATGACCCTAGAAAAAATATTCTTAAGAAAATTCACGCCTGTTATGACCCTTGAAAAAATATTCTTAGAAATCCACGACTGTTATGACCCTTGAAAAAGTACTCTTAAAAAATTCACGCCTGTTATGACCCTTGTAAAATATTTTTAATAAATCCACGCCTGTTATGAACCTTGAAAAAATATTCTTTAAAAACATCTACACCTGTAAGGACTTTCTGAAATATATTTGTTAAGAAATCCACGCCTTTAGTTACCCCTTACAGTAGTGGGGCGCGTATACGTTTTGTTAATTGTATATGTTTTGTTACGTATACGACACAATGTCATCTATATAGCTGAATTATAATAGTAATTGAGAAATGTTTCATCTAAATACTGAAATGTTTTTTAATAAAAAATCGTACGTAATCAATAATCATTTCACCAAAATTTCAAAATCCGAACATAATTTATGTTACTTTATTGTTTTTTTTTTCAGCACACACATATAATAAACCAAACACATACACATGGAGAAAAAATACCAACACAGTTATTTATAATTTATTTTCTCGCTTCATTACAGGTGCTTACACCATCATCCGCTTTTACCATTAGTATGCGTCCGGACTATCATCAGGCAATCATCGATACAATGCAATTTTACGGTTGGCGTAAAATAATTTATCTGTACGATTCACACGAAGGTAAGTGGAACACTTATGTGCATATAAATATTCAAAATATACATATGAGGGATAATATAAAAACAGAAAAAAACACAAAACAAAGTAAGTACACAGTCAATGACCAGTGGTACGTGGACATCATGCAGACGGAGCGTTGGGCAAAACTTCTGTGCTTTATTCTCCGAGGGAGGATTTATACCCTACACAACTACCACGGAACTCAAATTTTCTGCGGATCTTTATTCCGTTTGTGGTCTATAGATCGTCTCGAAAATAACACAAAAAATTAAGTTTTCGGTCCACTTCATTCCAAAATTAGTATATGATCATAACCGAAAATTATAGGCGTTGTCCTTGACCATAACTGGAAACTCATGGAATATTTCAAAGCGATCAGCGCTATAGTTCCGCTCTCTAGAGTTATAATGGTTTACTAAATAATATACGAATACGGAGATACCTGTAAATATTTAGGTGTAACTCCCACATCCGAGCACATACAACAATAAAATTGGTATTAATTTAAAGTTCAACCACTCCTCCTGGATATATAATCAACTTCTCGGGTCTATGCCCTTCAGGGGTAAATATATACGCTATAGAATACAAATTTTGTAATTTTTCACACAAAAGTCAGGGTTCATTTGACCCGCTAAATACACTGTGATACAAAACAAAACTAAAATTTTTTTCAGGAGTTCTAATGTACCAATACTGTTTAGTTGGAGTCCCTGGACCACGAATATACCTTTGGTTTTTCTGGGTCACTTCGAAATTTTTTTTATAACGGTAAATGTAGGAAAAAACGTGGTTCCATAGATTTTCACTTTGAAACGCGTATAACTTCTTTTCTTTCTAACGGATTTATATTATTCTTTTTTTTCATTCGAAGAGTAGAATTTTATCTTTCAAACAAGATATATATTTGGTAAATCGGTTGAGGATTGGCTGAGTTACAGCGGTTGAAATGTGAAAAATACGCATAAAATGGCAAAATTTATTTTTCTTCGGACTGTACGATGAAATTATGATATCAAGCCATATAAGTTTTATTATATTATGGGGAAGAAAATTAAATTACTTTCGAAAATGATAAAAATCAAAAAAATCGGTTAAAAAATGGATGACTTATACACATTTTTGTATTGATTCTATGCATATTCTCTAAAGGAAATATAAATCCGTTAGAAAGAAAAGAAGTTATACGCGTTTCAAAGTGAAAATCTATGGAACCACGTTTTTTCCTACATTTACCGTTATAAAAAAAAATTTCGAAGTGACCCAGAAAAACCAAAGGTATATTCGTGATCCAGGGACTCCAACTAAACAGAATTGGTACATTAGAACCCCTGAAAAATTTTCGTGTCGCACAGTGATATTGACCGATCTTTATCAAAACAGCTAGTCTAGATATGACGATCGGTATAGTTAAAGGTGGGTCTAGGACCAATATTTCGCGGTGTTACAAACTTTTGGAATCCTATGTATATCCCAATCATTCTCCATACATTATCTGTAGTTGAACCACTGTAAAAGCTCAGTAGTCATATATTCGCATATTTATTATACAAATAAACCTCATATATATATATATATATATATATATTTACACTTTGGGTATATAAAAAGAGGTAAATATGAACGAAGGCATATATACTTAGTGGTACAAATACAATCATGCCGAGATTGTTGGAAGTTTATTTTCCTCGATTTCTCAATCTCCTCTTAATCCATCTGCCGCAAACGGCCTTGTCTTTCATTTATATTTATATTGATGTGTGTATATTCATTATTAATATATAAAGTACATTCAATATTAACAGCAACATTTATGTAAGAAAATTTCAGCAGAATTTTCTTCTACAGATTCCTCATAATGAGAAAAAAAGGAAAAAGATGAGGAGGGTAACATAAATACACCAGCTATTATTATGACATCTTTAATATGCACAAATAAAAAAAATATATCCAAATGTAGCCAAGATCTTCAATGTCAAATGAAGGCAGCAAATTCAGTGTTAATGTAGGAAATACCCATGCCGGCCCTGCAATGACATCTATCATGAAACGAAAGTTGGTGCGTGCAGGACATTATTGATTAATGGATAATCTGCTGAGAGTTCACAACAGAACATTTATATCCATTATTGGCAGGAGATTGGTTGTTAGCTAACGTAGTCAAATTTTTGTTGTCGATAAGAAATGTCTGATCATAATTAAAGGAATTTATATCTGGCATTCAGCACAACACACACACACATATTAAATGGAACTCATCATTTAGAAAAAATAAATAACAAAAATAAACACACATACATACATAACTGTGGCTAACATAAATATTTGCCAGACAATGAATGAAGTGAAATAAATGACTGCGGCAAATGGAATTTAATAGACTTCAGACTAATTGATTATTTTCTCAAAATGTATTCAAAGAATGTTATTGAATAATTGTAAATATTGGAATTATTTTCCTTAAATTTTAGTAATATGTCATTAGAATGAATTTTATAAATAGTTGATCTAATTAATTATTTTTCTATTTCGATTATAAAGTAATTAACAACTTTAAATACTTTGTGAGCATAAAAATATGTACATAATTTACACAGTGTATATCATAAAATATTTAAGTGCCTAACATAAATATATTTCCATAGATAAGTGCGCATAAGTGATAATGCTTGAGTGAGTTGCTGCGGTGCAACAATATTAAAGGCAATGCCCAACTGATAATGCACTTAGCAAGGGACAATCAAGTAGTTCTAGTGATAACTGCACAGAATAAGATACCCTAAGACAGTCTGGCTCTTAAGTGCAATTATATTTCCAATAACATCAGAATCTATTTAACATCTAATCAGAGTACTTCTCAAACACTTTGATATTAATTTAACATTTTTAAAATTGGTAGCTCTGCACGTATAAGTATTGTCATAACGCATACGTAATATGCACCTGCTACGGCCACAATACGTTATTGCATGAAACCTATGCATATGGCTGTTGGGAACCTTTAAGGTAATTAAAACCAGTAAGGAAAGTAGTAAAGTCGGACGGGGCCATTTATATGATACCCTTCACCACTATAGGTATATTAAACAGGACTATTAACATGAAATTGGATGAAATAAAATATGTGATATTTATCTAAATGTGAATCTACCTATATCTATCCATAAACATGTCATTCGTTTGTTACAATGGGACAAAATTATGTAAATCGATTTCAAACAAATATCAATAGGTCATCGGTTGGGCTATGCCTGTACTTCTAGAAAACGCATCTACCTAATACTATGCTCAATTTTGTACGTTGTGCAAAATTTGATGTCAATCTGACTAACATGAGGATGAGGTTTGATGCCCAATTTACTTAAACTCGGACGAAAATATATATGGAAGCTATATCCAAATATGAACCGATTTCAAGGAAGCTTGTCAAAGGTTAGGTTATACTAAATTTAGTACGTTTTGTTCCTATCAGCCATATATTGGTTCCTTGGTGCGTCAATTATTTATTATTATATTATCTAAATCTCAACCAATTTTCACGAAACTTGGCACACATTATTCTGGACTAAATTCAGTACGCTATGCCAAATTTCGTGCAAATCAAAAGATATCTGTGGACTTTGGTGCACCATTTGCATTAAATCAGAGTAAAATATATATATATATATATATATATGGAAGCTATATATAAATATGGACCGACTTGCACGAAACATGGCAGACATCACTCTAGGCTCAATTCAGTACGTTATGCCAAATTTTGTAGAAATCGAAAGATATATGTGGATTTTGGTACACCATTTACATTAAACCGGACGAAAATATATTGGGAGCAATATCTAAATATGGACCGATTTTCACCAAACATGGCAGACATGACTCTAGACTCAATTCAGTACATTATGCCAAATTTCGTGCAAATCGGAGGATATATAAGGACTTTGGTGCACCATTTACATTAAATCGGACGAATATATATATTGGAGCTATATCTAAATCTCGACCGATTTTTACGAAACTTTGCAGACATCATTCCAGTCATAATTCAGTACGTTGTATCAAATTTCGTGCAAATCGAAAGATATATAGGGACTTTGGTGCACCATTTACCTTAAATCGGACGAAAATATATATGGGAGCTATATCTAAATCTGAACTTTGTTTACCATTTAACAACAACAGAAGGACGGACATGCATACATCGATATAGAAAGTGATTCTATGCATATTCTCAAAAGGAACTATGGGTCTATCTCGTTTCCTTTTACCTGTTACAAACATATGTACAAAGATATAATACCCTGTACCACAGTGTGGTGAAGGGTATAAAATACACAAAATTTCAAAAACATTTTTGAAAAAAAAATTGTATAATATCCACCTCTACATCAGGGCCTATAAAAATATTTTTGGAACATAATTTTTTTTTTAAATCTCACGCCTATAACAGGACCTATGAAAATATATTTGGAACATAATTTTTAAAAATCCCACCACTCTAAAAATTCAACGGAATATATTTAGACTTTAAAAATTATTCGTTAAAATTTCATTCCTATATTTGGACCTTATAAAAATATGTTTAAAAATTCCGCGCCTATATTTGGACGTTAAAAATTATTTTTTAAAAATCCACGCCTTATGGTAGTGCCTTAAAAATTATTTTTTAAAAATGTTCGCCTACAACTGGACCTTAAAATTAAAAAAATATTAAATACGTTTCCATTTTTAAATCCCTTCTTTGAAATTCAGACCTTTAAAATTGAAATGCACGAAAACGAAAATCAATATTCTCACAAGCATTGCTCCGGGATATCTGCAAGTAATCATCCTTTCATCTCATATTTTCCATGAAATTGATAGAATGCAGAATAGTGTTTTATTATTTATCTGCAAGACAAATGAATTTTTAACAGCAGATAGTCTTCAACAGGCCAAATCTTTTCATTGTCAAGATTCATTTTTTCTCAACTCACTTATTTTGAATACCCTGTTGATATATAAATGAAGTCAACGGAAACAAAAAAGCGTGTGAACTTTTTCCTGATTCTTTACACACATGTCAATTGTAGGCAGGATGGCTGGCAATAGGTAACCTTGGCAAGAACCCTTGGCTTTGTTCTCAAGTTTTACATATGAATCTGTTTATTTCTTTGCGAGTGAAATAAAAAATCGCATAGCATGAGGAGTTTATCCATTAGAAATGTTTATGTAACTACTGGTAAATACGATTGTCAACTCAATTTAAAAATATATGGAATGCTGCATATACGAGTGTAATGCGTGTACTGCGCACAACATCATCTCAATGGACTACAACTGTTATTCATGACAACGACGAGAGTTTTTCACACATATTCGTAAATAAAGCAGTTCACCTCCACACATTCTTACCATTCCCACACACAAGCATTATCCTAGTTCGTTATGTTGCCTACTGTTGCCGATGTCGTTGTTGTTGTTTTTCTTGTTGTCTACAACAGGCTTGAATGGTAGTGTGAAGTTAACTCAAGCATGTCGGATGAATGCAATGTCAGAGTTTTATTTCTTTTGCATACAAAACGGTTATTTATAAAATACAAAGGATATTTTTACACCAGCAATGTAATGACAATGCCAGAAACAGTGAGGACAGAATCAATTTGTTTACTCTTGTAACTAGGAACACGTTTGAAACAAAGCCCATATCTAGCCCATACCAAGTACAACCATTCTCCCTCACCTACAAAGGTAAAGGATACGAACTTGTAGTTCCAAATGAAATTGCAATTGTTTAGCTAGCTGCTGTTACTAAGGCACATACCTAAAGGATTTTGGGACCAGAAGTTCATATTTGTATATGGTGTAAATGTTGCTTACCGTCAATTTATTTTACATGTGGTTGTATGACAATGGCAATTTAAATTTTGCAACACTTCATGATGTTTTTTTACATTTTACGTGCAAAAGCTAGACCTTAAAAGTAAAGGGAGGAGTTAGAGATGAAATTACCTGGGATAAAATTTAACAGCAATTGAAGTATAATTAAATTGGATCAACAAAATTCCCCCCCATATTTTAAAAGACATGGATCTTTTTTTTCAAGGACAATCCCCATTGGAGGATTTTTTTTTATAAATTTTCAAGGACAATCAATAAACATTGTAGTGTAGAATCGAAAGTAAAGCAAATCAAGGACCATCCCACTAAGCGTGGATTTCAAAAAATATATTTTTCAAGACCATACCTATGCGGGGATATTAACAAAAGAAGACTATCCCTAAGCGTGGATTTTTGATTTAAGGGACCCCCCCATTCTCAATTTTTTATTTTTATGATTTTAAATGAGCTGGTAAATGAATACCAATGCATGTTAAGGTTTTGTAACTTTGCACATTTATATTTAAAGATTTAAAAATAGTTTGTTGTTGTTTTTTGTTATCAAATAAATGTCCTAATTTTTGAGGGCGGAGATGATAACTCCTCACTGGAACATCAGAACGGTGTTAGAAAGAGTACATGTCTGGCTCTCGTATGAATTATTGACTTCGCACAACAATTAACAAAATGGCGGAACTTTGAAACAATTTTTTTTGAAAAATTTTCAATTTTTACCACAAACTAAGTTAAAAAAATAAGGAAAATCTTCACCGATTGGCTTTATCCTAGTTCATACGATAACTATACACTCACAGAGAAACGTCCCAAAATTTTAAATCAATCAATACGCTGTTTAGAGAAAAACGCGTTAAAAGTTTGAGAAGCCCTCTCGCTGTCATGCTAACACAATAAATCGGCTATATCCTCAAAAATTGTTGAGATTTTCACTTGAAAATTTATAGGAGCATTCTTGATTTGGTGTAGGTTTAAATTAAATCAAAGTAAAAAATTAAATTTTTTGAAACCGGGAATGGGTGTTGTCTCCTTAAAAATAGTATTTTTGAAATTACAAAATTAAGGCCCATCCCCAAGCGTTGATTTAAAAATAAAGAATATTTTCAAAAACCATCCCTAAGCTGGGATTTTTAAATACAATTTTACAATTTCCAAGCTTGGCTTAACAGAAAAACATTTTTTCGAGGATCATCCCTAAGCTTGTATATATTAAAAAATATTTTTCAAGGACTCACTTGGTCGTTGATTTGTAAGGAATCTTTATTTAAGTATTTGGATTTTTTAAATAATATTTTTTAAGGCTCATAAGAGGCGTAAATTTTTAAACAAAATTATCTATTTTTAAGGAATATTCTTTCAAGGGCCATATCAGGCATGGATAAAGGATAATTTCACGAACCCACACAGGCGGGAAATTTTTAAAAATTATTTTTCGAGAAGCCGTGGATATTTTAAAGAACATTTTTCAAGGAACCGCGCAGGAGTAGATTTTTAAAGAATATATTTCAAGGCTCATTACAGGCCTGGATTTTTAGAGTTTTTTTTCAATGAAAAGTGTTGTATATTTCAAATATCATAAAAAGCTTGGATGTTTTAAGGAAATCAATTTTAAGGGCGATATCAGACACGAATTTACTTAACTAATATTGCAATTCTTATAAAATTCCAGGCTTGTTATGACCTATGAAAAACTATTAATAAATAAATACGGGCCTGGTATTACCTTTGAAAAATATTCTTTAAAAATCCAGGCCAGTTATGAATCTTAACAAAATATTCTTAAAAAATGCATGTCTGTTATGATCCTTCAAAAAATCGATGTCTCTTATGACCCTTGAAAAAATATTCAGGCTATTATTTATTCCCAGACTGTTTATGACTCTAAAAAATATGTTTTAAAAGTTTACGACTATTTCGGCACTTGAAAAAATGATCCTAAAAAAATCAGAGCTCTTATAACACTAGAAAATTCAGGCATGCAGGCTATTTCTGAAACTTCAAAAAATATTTTTTAAAAGAATCAGCCCTGTTATAGACCTTGAACATATATTCTTTGAAAAAAATCCAGACCTGTTACGACCATCAATAAATATTATTTAAAAAATCCTTGCCTATTATGACCCTTATATAAATATTCTTTAAAAAATCTACACATATTTGGGTCATTAAAAATATTCTATTAGTTACATCTACGCTTGTTAGGGTTCCTGAAAATATATTTCTATAAAAATATCCAAGCCTATTTGGGCTTTTGAAAAATAATCTTGAAAAATCTTCGCCTCCGAAAAAATATTCTTTTAAAAATCCACACCTGTCTGGCTACTTAAAAAACATGTTTTTTTTAATTCCAGCCCTGCTGGATTCCTTGGAAAAAATATTCTTTAGAAAATCTTTCGCCTGTTGGTATCATTGAAAAAAAAAAAAAAATTCTTAAAAATCCAAATCCACGAAAATTAGTTTTTTGTTCTTAAAAAATCCAAACTTGTATTGGCCCCTTGAAGAAATATTCTTTATAACAATTCAATTTTTTAATATCTAATTCCATGTCCTCTTTAAATGTGTCTACCTCATATGCCAATTTGATAAATTACACACCACCATTCAAGTACAATGGACCAACTTTTAACATTCACAAATAAGAAAATCATGCCTTCCACTTCCGCTTAATAGTAAATGGGCGAGTAGTAAGGACGAGAGGGGGCGATAGAATGCGAGGTAAAAACAGAGCAAATGAATTCTGTAGCACTTTCACTTTGTTTGGTGAAGTACCACCGGAAGGCTAAGAACAATGTGAAGCTGTGTTTGTATCGATAGTCCATAAGAATTTCGTACAATACCATCAAGTTGTTGTTGTTAGTTTTAGATATACAACTTCCGTTTCCGGCTTGTGAGATTTATATTTTAGTGGGCAATTCTATTTAGTTGTTACAACGACACCAGTACACACATATCATTGACATCTCTATTCAAATGGTGTATAGCATACAGGGTACATTAATAGACATGTAGGATGAGAAGGAGAAGTTACCACAACATTTGTTTTCCTACTCAAGTTTATCTAGAGGTTATTGTTTAAAAGATATTCACTCCACTCCTGTTAATATCTATATTTTATGGCTGGCGTGTGTTACAGTTTTCGCCATTTGGCCTGTATCCTGTTTACAAATTATAATGGACAGACGGACGGACACACATGTCTAGATTGGCTCAGCTAGTCGAGATATGACGATACTTAAAGGTGTGTCTAGGACCAATATTTCGCGGCGTTACAAACTCCTGGGCCTGCACAAAGCTATAATACCCTGACAACATTGTTGTGTAGGGTATGAAAAGACAAGTATAAACAGAATATAAGAAAATTCGAGTGTTTTGTTATGATTCCATGAAAAAAAAAAACCTAATTCGGCACAATACCTGTTGAAATCTAAGACAACAGTGATCACCAAAGCCATACAATGTCAGCAGTAGCACCAACATTCGCTCGCCTGCTTGAGCCCCAGAAGCGCCTTATATCCAAATGCAGAAGATTACTGTCATCAGCAGCATTGATTAGACATAACAAAAAACGTGTTGATGGTAATCACTTTGCTTTACAACCAACACTAGACGAAAAAGCGACATGTTGGCAATGTGGTAGCTTCGATGAAGTGAAATGCACACTCGAAACAAAACACAAACTCTTCGAAACTAACAACAATCGGCAGGACAGTGAATGCATTTTTAAAAACTCAAGGGTAACAACACGAGCACTGGTGAATTGTCATTGTTGGACGTTGGCATAGACACAGATTTACTTCGAACTCGGCACTCACACCCAACATGGGGAAGGAAAGAAATCTCCTAGGCAACAATCACGTTGCTGTCTTCAAACACATTCCGAAAAAAAATTCCGAGTAGAAGCAACAGCAACAAAGAACCCTTTGGCAGGAAGCGTGAGTCGTCTTTGTATGGATATCAATATTTTGCAGGATGCAAGACCGAGCTGTACAGTCATATGAAGGTTGCAAAGAGCTAAAAGTAGTCGTAACTGTAGTTGTTCAGTTTTGGTAGTACTCAATTGAAAGCAATGTCTATCGACTTTCATACAAAATTGAAATAAATGAACCTTTGATTAGATTTGACGCCATTCATTTGCTGGGGGTCTCCATTGTCTTTGGTTTCTCCATTTGCCTTTGTTTATGGTACGGGGTTTGTGTTTGATTTACTTTATATACCCTACACAACTATGTTGTCAGGGTATTATAGCTTTGTGCAGCCCCAAGAGTTTGTAACGCCGCGAAATATTGATACTAGACCCACCTTTGAATCACACATGTCTAGATCGACCTTAGGCCACAGTTATAGACCAATCTTCACAAAATTTTGCATGTAAGATGGGTTCTGGCCAATGAAGACCCTTATTGATTTTGGTAAAGATCGGTTAATACTTAGGGGATGAAATGGACTAAATAATTAATTTTTGTCCGTCTTTCTGGTCGCTCCAGAGGCCGCAATTATGGCCCGAACGTCGCGAAATTTTACATAGAGAAAGGGATCGGCCTAAAGAATAAGCATATCTGTCTTGATAAAGATTGGTCAATATTTAGCGGGTCAAATAGACCCTGCCTTTTGTGTGAAAAATTACATAATTTTTATTCTATGGCGTATATTTTTGTTCCTGAAGGGATGAAGTGGACCGAAAACTAATGTTTTGTGTTTTTTTCGAGTTGATCTATAGGCTACAATTTTAAGCCGAACATCACAACACAACTCACGGTGAACGGAATCTGGAAATAATTAGAAGGGCTGTAGTGAATATTAGTGATATTCGGAATATATGTCAGTGTAAAGAATATGTGCTGTTGACTTCTAATCGGGCAAGAGTGTGCAAATATCACGAAATATTGGTCAGGCTTGGAATAATCGTCCGCAGAAACTTAGAGTTCCGTGGCAGTTGTGTGGAATATCGTGGTCGGCCCCGCCCGACTATGCTGCTCAGCTCTCTGGTTTTTCGTTAAAATGTTTAAATTTGAAAATAACACAATCACACCCTAAAATGAAACGCATATCGAAATATTAAGGAGAGGAAAGAAAAATTCAAAAGACAGCTACTTTAAATATCAATGGCATGATTATGTCTCACAAGACTCGCTAAAATGAAATTGCCTGGAAGGCTCAATAAAAATTAATGGATGTGTCATTTACCGTATACTTAATTTCTTGTCCTCCGCATCGGTTCGTTTAATGCAACTTTCTGAACATCGTATGACTTATAAATATACCACCAAGTGTTCAATTACAGCTCCATAGATTGTTGGTTTCTTTTTCTTGGCTTATTTGTTATATGTTTTGGTTTTCTCATGACATGGTTTCCAATCAATATTCTGATTTTTCGTCTTCTTCTTTACTAGTGGAAATTAAAGGTCTGGTCCGGTGAAATGAAATTCAACGATGATGGAATTTCGTCGAAGTGGAAGTTAACAGTGCCATGGGCAAGGTGACCGAATGGAGTGATGAAACTGGACTCCCGTCGCTTTCGTCGAAATATCATCACCAATGCCGAAATACATAAAAATCGTACATATCTTGTAACGACAGCACAATACTGAGAACCCTACATGTTGGAGCAACGACCGATTGGCGGCGAAACCTTGGAGGGCAATAATCATTTTTAAGACTATTGTAATGACACGGCTGATTGCTTGGTCAAAAGGCTTGGCATCAATTGTAAGTACAAAACAATTAATTTATAATAAGTATAGAAAACCCCATCACAGCTAGTGAGGGTTATGGTCGGCATGACACGTGTATTCACCTGGTCACCCATTCCTATTGGGGTTTTTTTGTTTGTTAGGGTTTTATAATTTAAACATCCACCGTTAAAGCTTGTCCATTTTTTCCGGATTCACTTTCATGTGGATTTTCATACATCGTCCTCATCGTGATCATCATTATGTGCTTTGCCATTTCCCTGTTGCTGCTATTTCTGCAGATGAAATGCGTTTGGTGGGCGGATTGGTGGAGCAGTTGTTAATTTTTATACATTGTTGTACACTTTTTTTTATCTAAAAAAATTTACTGTTACACACATTTACTGTCCTCTTACTCTTTGTTATATGTCTGCACAAACATATATACACATTTGTGTGTATTTATTGCAGGATGCGGATATTGTCATCGCAATAACTGCCGAATGTGAACGTGTCATTGATTTAAGCAAACCATTTATGTCGCTGGGTTCTCAATTATTATTAAAAAAACCAATCAAACAAACGCCGGATGTATTCAGTTTTATGAATCCTTTATCATTTTTTTTGTAACCTTAAATGTTATTTTTAGTAAAATATTATCCAATGAATAATTCTTTTTGGTAGTTTTTATAATACCCATGAGAGAATATATATTTGAATTTATATCCACGCTTATTTGGGTCCTGGGAAAAGAAATTCCTAAAAAAGGCATGCAAATTTGGGCCCTGGGAAAAAAATAATCTTTAAAAAATTCACTCCTGTTTGGGTCCTGCGAAAAAATATTCTTTTTAAAAATGCATGCCTATTTGGGTCTTATTCCTTAAAAATCCACGACTATTGGGGTCATTGAATACTTTAACTATTAATAACTATTTAAAAAATCGACATCTTTGGTTCCTTGAAAGACTATTCTTTAAAAAATCCATGCCTGTTTGGGTCCTTGTAAAAATATTTTGTAAAAAATCCTCGACTGTTTGGTTGTTTGATAAAATATTCTTTAAAAAATCCCCGATGGTTTTTTATAAAAACAACAAACTGCGATTCAGCCTCACTATTTTGCAAAACAAAAATACTTTTTAAAAAATCACAAATATGAATGGGAATTGGAAATTATAAAAACTAATATTCTTTATATATTTATATTCCTCCTTACGTAAGTCAATGATGTGTTATGTTAAATAAGGACTTTGTGTAAAGAATCATTCATAGACCGGGTTGAATAGAAGCAGCAACGAATTTATGTCCTTTGCCACCCCTTAAGTAGTTATATTATTCAATGATATTTAATGTTGTTCGGAGATATCTGAGTAGGGTATTATGTTCTACCTGTTTGTCGCACACAAACACACGTATATATATATATATATATGGGTATATACGTATAAAATATGTATACAAAAGAAATTAAATGGCATTATCCATGTAATACAGTTTTATACGATTTTCTACACATTGTTATTTTGTTATATATGTATGTATATATTTTTAATTCGCCCCTCGACTTCCTTCCCTGCCTCTACCTTACGTTTGGTAATAAAATGTTCCTAATATCAGGGTCGTTTGTAAAATGAATGTACAATGAAGCAAAAGACCCCCTCTTACCATCCATCCATCTTCTTTTTTTTTTAAATCAACAGCTTTTGATATGTATGTATGTAACTGTGCCGCTGCATTAGATAGTTTATTTTTCATATTCTATACTTTTCTTTTTTTTTCATATCTCAATCTAATATTCTATTAGTACCTTGCTGCATAGAATTTCTTTCATAGTTTTTTATTTAATTCACTTGAAAACAAGTCTTTACTAATGAAGGTATCACAATTCTGTTGTTGTTGTTATTGTTGGGTTAGGTCTACATATTCCATTTTATATTCATAAGCATTTAGTAGGGATATATACTGGAATAATTTGTGTCTATCAACATCGATGTATGTGTACATCTGTGTAATTGTTACTCTCATAGTTGTAAAAAAGGTATAATAGTACATAAGACCTTGGGATTTACTACAATGAAGTTACGACATGTTCCAACGTGTCCTGGGCACGATAGACAGCTACCATAAGCTAAGGGAAAAAATACTATAATGTTAACAATCAAATTTAGTTGACTATTATATTGTACTTGTAGTCAACCGATGACGTATGGATTCTTTTTTTTTAATCCAAGGTGGTTTAGGTCCAATGAAAATGTATTTTAAAAAAACCATAAAAATATATAGTTTAAAAATGCTTGTAAAAATATTGTTTAAAAAATCCACAATAATATACTGCCTAAAAATCCTTGACAAAATATTCTTTAAAAAAATCCACGTCTGTCTTTGTGTTTGCGTTCTTAAAAATTATTCCTTAAAAAACACATTAATTAAAAAAAACAAGAACGCAACCTGGGTTCTTGATTTTTTTTTAATTACACGCTTGTTTGGGTTTTTACAAAAAACATTATTTAACGTTCTACGCCTGATTAGGACCTTTAAAACCTATTCTTTAAAAGTTCACGCCTATTTTGGGCTTGGAAAGTATTTTCTTTAAGAAATCCACGACTGTTTTGTTCCTTGGAAAGACATCCTCGTATTAGAATTTGAAAAAATATTCTTCAAAAAAATTTCCGCCTGTTTTGGGTCCCTAAAAAAAGCTAAATATATAAAATTACTGCAAAATAAAGAGAAAATTCAAATCACTTTTCATTCAAATCATCGTCAGCAAGTTATATTACTGACAGGTCCTTTTTTGTAGGGTTGCAGACAAATCCGAATTTTTTATATTCAAGTTGCTTTCATTTATTGATTGCTTTTTATGTTTTGTTTTATATAAAATCCATTTCATCAATATGCAATTAAATCACGTGACACGTTTGTTATAGATTTCTACTTTTCTATTTGACAATTCAATCTAAAATTTAAAAGACAAACGTATACCCACACATATTCAGTGGGATTCGCACACACATTGGAATTCAAAATGCCACCGTCTGCAGAATGATATCATAAAACTTTGTAAATTTAAATATTTTTTTCATATTTTGTTTTTGTTGTTTTTATAAAAAAAAAACAACTTTTTATTAGTGGGGAATGTATGGCATTGTTTGCCGAGGGGTAAGGCAGGGAAGACTATAGTTTCGGATCACGCCACTGATCCTTATCAGTTCCCTTAGTTTTTTGTTGGGATATTCTCCCCAGAAGCTATTGCTTCTATACAAAAAACCTTTCATACCCAAATGTCTCTTGTAACAAAGCGAAGTACTTAACTGACCAACGACATAAACTGCATGAGAATTTCGCTGGAGCCTCACTTCGAGGTTATCAAGGCATTTACGAACAATACCACGCCTTTCCCACTGTTGTGTGTTGTCGCATCGCGACAAATGCACACAACGACTTTGTTGTCTGTGTCTACAACTTCAGTAGTGTTGGCGGTTTATTTGGGATACCATTTGTATTTTGTTTTTGCAGAATAGTCAGGCTGAATCCCAGTTTGTTGTTTTTATAAAAAAAAACAACAACAAAATACAATTGGTATCCCAAATAAACCGCCAATACTACTGAAGTATTTTTTTCATATTTGGTCTTGTTTCTCGACAACTATTAGAATTCTATATCGATTGCTGATCCCAGTTTATATATATATATATATATATATGAATTCTTTCCCTTTTTTGCATTTCTTGAAGTGCAGTGTCACTAGACTTTTTTTATTTATGCAATCAGTATAAGTTCTCTACTTTCTCACTTCCATTTCAATCATTTTGCTTCCGTTACTAATTGCATGTCCTGTCGCACTCACACACACCCAATGATCAGAAATGGCTTTGGTTAAGAAACTCAATTTTTTGTTTGCGATTTTTTGGCGTTGTGACATTTGACAGATGTGCGGTGCAATTAGTTTTGACATGGTAATACAAACGACAATTTCTGCACTCTCATTTAATGTATGCTGTGACACGCATTTCTGAAAGCCTATTTACAAAGAAACAACCAGCCAATCAGTCAATTAGCCACCGCTAACCCTGTTCTCTATCCTCTACTTAAAGACCTGGCAATTGTCAGCAACAGCAGCAGCAATGAAATATTTTCCGGTTTGTTGGAGCTGCAAGAGCGAGAGTGTCTCTCATATCATGACAAAACTGATGACGCTGTCATCGTCCTGTCGGCTGGTGTCTATCGTTTTAACATACCAGTGCCATACGTTATATCGCTAGTCGTTAGCTTTCACTGTCGCTGATTTGTCGTTTATTTTGTTATTGCAATATTTTGCGGCATCGCAAATGTTTTGATTTTATGCATTTTTAAACGCAGTACAATAAGGCTTATTTGTATGTGCCGAGTAGAGTGACATGTTTCCAAAAGTGGGTGGACTGTTGAAAAAATATTCTTTAAAAAACACGCCTGTTTGGCTGAAACGAATTTGGTCCAAAGAAACAATGGGTCTAAAACCAATAATTCGATGAGGCACATTTTGCATTAGCAAAGT
Organism: Musca vetustissima; assembly: GCF_032173495.1. Lineage (NCBI taxonomy): Eukaryota > Metazoa > Arthropoda > Insecta > Diptera > Muscidae > Musca > Musca vetustissima. Next base: position 87,067 of record NW_026873776.1, read on the forward strand.
TTATATACCATCATTAGCCTATAAAAATCCAAGCTTATATACACACCGCAATTTATATATCTCTATATATATAATATATGCCGTTTAGCATTTATTTATAAATGTTTAAAATTTGAACTTTATTTTATATCTCCCAAGAATGAATATGAAAATGCTCGTGACCGGTGCAATATAATGAAAGTAAGACGTAATCATACAAAGGGATTCGGAATGGCCACACCGGTTGGATCACTGCTAAAGTGAGTACACAATGAATGGCAACAGACATTTGAAGCCTTTCTTATTTCGATTTTTTTTTTTATTTTTTATGGACTGAACCAAAGAATTTTTTTAGAGAACATAAATCGTGGAAGAAAACATTATTCATGTGAGAATGTGTAAGAGGGTTACAAGGCAATAAATATTTTATGCGAGTCACTCACTTGAGAGATATGAAAAAAACTTATATGCATCCAATATTTCAATCCTAAAGAAATAATTCTTAAAAAACCTACGCTTATGGTGGACCTAGGAAAAAATAAATTCCACGCTTGTATTAAAAAAATCACCCCATTTGTTTTTTTTTTAAATCCACGCTTGGGGAAGGTCCACGAACAATATTAAAAATCCATGCTTGTGGTAGACCTATTTAATAAATCCACGCCATTATTTATTATTATTATTATTTGTCTATTTTTTAAAATCTACAATTGAGGAAGTTCTAAAAAAATAAAAACAAAAACAAAAACAATTCTTGTATGTGGTAGACCATTGAAAAATATTTTAAACAGACGTAGGAAACGTATTTTTTAAAATCAACGCTTTTTGTAGACTTAAAAAAATATTTTCTAAAATCCAAGCTTCTGGAAGACCTAGAAAAACTATTAAAAAACCCACGCTGTTGTATTTGCATATTTTGTTTTAATTTACTTCGTATTATTTATTGCCATAGTTTCGTCGCTTATACAACGATCATCAATTAATATAAAAATTATTGTTCTCCTTTCATTTCAACAACCATTTGCTGCGTAGTCATGTGAAATGACTTTCCGATGTAAAATTAACATCTTTGCATACATTTGTTGCCGCTACCTTCTTTGATCCTTGGGGAATAATGTAGGTAATTTAAAACAACAGCTGCACAACAGTGGCAAAACGGAAATCATAAATTCATACGTGTATTGTCATCAAGATGATGGCGAATTGCTATGACCACCACCATACAATCTCACTCCGGCTTTTTATATTAACAACTACCAAGAACATTAAAAGGACCTGTTTGGTGTACACCAAACCTCTGATAAGTCTTGTCCTGACGACTACTTAACTTATTGTTATTCATTATTTAAACCCAATATAAACAACGTTGCAACATCAACATCGTATACGTTCCATTCTAGTGGTGCACCTATAACGAAAACGAAACGAAAAAATCACAAAATATAGCATTATTACGGCTGGGGCCATATCACTCCCAACATCAAAATCAACACCATGGACAATTGTAATTTCCATTGTTTTTTTCTTGGACAACAATGGAAATAATGCCTTATACAGCAACGACATCATCATTCCGCGTACAACTACCTTTGTACCTCTTCTTTCTCCACCACAATTGCTGGGGTCTAACTATTCGACAACTGGCAACACTACAATTATTATTACCTCGTATTTTTACAATCCTCTCAACGAATGCCGAACGAAAACAAAAATTGTGCTATAAATGGTGGATCGATGAAACCGAATGCAACCTCAATAGGGACAGGCAGGAAACGTCTCACAATGAATTATCACTCAGCAATGAAGTGTTATTTTCTACATACCGATCGCGGGCTATTGGTGGCCGTCATTGTGGTCATCACAGGGACTTGCATTTGCCACAAATCATCTTTGACGTTCGACACCTGGATAGCTAAGCAAAAAGCTCGATGTTAGGTTCCATATCATCATTAGAACATTAAAAAAATGTACTGTCGGATGTCATGCATTCCAAAGCGAAATTGACTGTGCAAGTGAGCAGAATATATCCCAACAGAACAGATGACAAGTCTAAAGTTTTATGAATACTATTGTAAACGACATTTTAATAAGTACTGAATAAAGAAAATTGAGCCCTTTTGTTAATACTGCTAGTTTGTAGTTTGCAACAGGCGAGGAAATTAAAACTTCTTGCTCTTGTCTATTTTTTATATCATGTGATAATGGACCTGTTAGGGTAAGTATCTCTAGTAATATACATTATAATTAAATAGTCTCCATCTTCTTAAACAATAGGTAGCACTTTTTTCGTTTACGGTATAATAGAAGAAATCAGGGTTGACCTTGAAAAAATATTTTTAAAAATTCCACATTTAAAGAAAATATATTTTTTCCGAACAATGCGGTTTTTTATTATTATTTTTATGATAAACAAAAATGTGCGGGTTTCATTTAACAAAGTCTTGGCATTTTGAAACCATAAAGATGCGTGTATGTTATAAAAATATATTATTATTGATATTTACCCTACTTGTATGTTTACAAAAATATTTTAAAATAATTAAAGCCATTTTTATTCGAAACAAATATTTAAAAAAATTCACATCTCTGGTATAGTTATTAAAGAAATATTAAAATGTACCCGCATTTTTATGGTTAACAATTTCAAGATTCAAAAAATATATTCCGCACCTCCTTTAAATATTAAACATAACTGTATAATAAAAAAACGGTGAGTGGGCAGTATGGACGGACGGGGCCCACCATATAAAACCCTACACAAGAACCACGTAAATTTTCTGCGGTTCCATATTCTGGTCCTGGGCAATATTTCGCGATTATAGGTCAACTTTCTAATTCTGGCATATTTTCCAAGCCTTTTCTCTGGGTGAATATTTACGAGGCGTGGAATTCCAGAATGTTAGAGTTTAAACAATTTCGGAGATATGACTCCACCTTGGGGAACTCCCTGTTTCACTCTACGGGTTTTAGACTTCTTGTTTCTGAATTCCGCACGACCTGCTCTGGTTTAGTCCTTTGCTTACATATGGTGTTATGACGTGTAATGCTGTAGTAGTGCTGTGCATCCTTCCATGTTGGAGTTGAGGAACTGGAAACCTTCTTTCCATCAGAGGGAGGAATAGTGACTCAAGCGTCTTTGTAACTGGATATAGGATGGAAATCGGCCTGTACGATTCACCTCTGCTGGCTTCCTTGCCTGGCTTCAGTAGCGAGACCACATAGCCTATTTTCGATTAAAACTTAACAACAGTATAAAGTCATACAAATAAACTTATACATACACACGTAAAAAATTTACAACTTTACAATAAAAACAGCAGTAAAATTTGAATAGGTGCAAATTGAAACGACAACCTCAATGCAGTATCCCTATTACCAGGATATAATTGTAGAAAAATAAAAAAGGTAACACACACTTGTATTTATGTTTTGCTTAAATAAATTAAGAACATCAGGATATAATTGTAGAAAAATAGAAAAAAGTTAACTTAAAAAATTTGAAATGTGTGCATGTGAATTAAGGATACACGGAAAATATTTTCTTCATGAAAGAGGTGTGGATTTAAAATTTTGGGTGGATTTTATATAATATTTTTTTCCAAATCCTTTAAAAGGCGGGGATTTTATAAAGAAAAACCAAAATTTTATAAAGAATCAAATTTAAGGAATTTATTTTTGTAACAGGCAAAAATAATCAAAATAAACCCGTGGTTCCTTTTAAAATTATGCATAGAATCACTTTCTGAGTCGATTTATGCATGCCCGTCCTTCCGTCTGTCCATGTTAAATTGTAAACAAAGTACAGGTCGTCTTTATGATCCGATTTGGATGAAATTTAGTACAGCTCATTTATTTGGCCCAAGGACGAATCCTATTGAAATTGGAGGGAATCGGTTCAGATTTAGATATAGCTCCCATATACATTTTTATTCGATTTAATGTAAATTGTGCATCAATGATCCTATATATCTTTCGATTTGCACGAAATTAGACACACCGTACTAAATTAAGTCTAGAATGATGTGTGCAAAGTTTCGTGATTTTCGCCCGTTTCGCCCGATTTTAGGTAAATAGTCCACTAAAGTCACGATTTTAGGTAATTGGTGCACCAAAGTCCCTGGGAATCTTTTCATTTGCACGAATTTTGGCATAGCGTACTGAATTAAGTCTAGAATGATGTGTGCAAAGTTTCGTTGAAATCGGTTCAGATTTAGATATAGATCCCATATATATTTTCATCCGATTTTAGGTAATTGGTGCACCAAAGCCTCTGAAAATTATTCGATTTGCACGAAATTTGTCATAGCGTACTGAATTAAGGCTAGAATGGCGTGTGCTAAGTTTCGTGAAAATCGGTTCAGATTTAGATATAGCTCCCATATATATGTTCGACCGCTGAATATAATTGGTGCACCCAAGTCCCTATATATCTTTTCGTAAAAATCGGTTGAGATTTAGATATAGGTTCCATATATGTGTTCGACCGATGTAATGTAATTGGTGCACCGAAGTCACTATATATCTTTCGATTTACACGAATTTTGGTATTGGGTACTGAATTAAGTCTAGAATGATGTTGCTAAGCTTCGTGAAAAGATCCATAGCAAGGCCGATTGACACAACGTACTGATGTAATATAAATTAGTCTCTGGCAAGTTTCCCTGAAATCGGTTCTGATATATATATATATATATATATATAAAAGCGTCGTCTGTTAGGATACATATGTAGAATATACCCAAAGTGATGAAGGGTATCATATAGTCTGCCCAGTCCGACTTTACTATTTTCCTTACAGGTTGTAAATATATGTTTTATGACAAGGAATTCACAAGGGATCCAATAATTAATTTTGATTACAATTATAATTAAAATTAATTCAGAAGTTATTTCAACTGCAAAGTTTTTACTTCATTAATATTTTCTCAAGTGTTCGTAAAAAAATATTAACATCTTTGCTACATTTTACACTTCTATGTGAGAGCAATAAAACGCACACATACACTTTTAGAATACATAAAGAAACCTCATTAAAATACCTATGGTTTCAATTCAAATGAGTCAATATTTCTCACATGGATGAGAGCCACACCACCACCACCCACTTCTCTTGTTCTGGTGTGCACTTCTGAAGCCTGAAATCCTTTGTCACGCGACACAAAAAATTTCCTTTGAAACTTAACTTTTGAATTACTTTGTGAGCAAAGTTATCGGTTTTAAAACGAACTTTATCGTCATCAGCGTCCTCGTCGTGGTTCCTAATGAATTTCACAAAACTTGAAATAGTTGGTTTGGTTCGTGGGTTACTGGCTGTGCACACTAATGTAACCATAATTGAGAAGAAGGCAACCTCCACCAACTCACTATCAAAACCCAATGAAGTTTTCGGAGGATTTTGGACGTGTTGTGGATCTATGTGGCCATGCAGGTGTGTGTGCATATGTGTTAGTCGTGTGGTAAATGCATTTTAAGTTGTGTATGTATGAAATGTTGTTATTATTGTATAATTAAGTACTAGTATCACTTAAGGTTTATAGTTATCTTAATGATGGCCACTATTCGGAACTATTTAATTTTTGAGGGACTATTTAACAATTTTGAGGAACAACGTAAAAAAATGTCTTTAAAAAGATCCACGCCTAGTTTGATCGCCAAAAATTGTTTTACAAAATTCACGCCTAGTTTAAAAGTAAAAAAGGTTAGTTTAAAAATTAAAAAGTAATTTAAGAAGTCCGCGCTTGGTTTAAAGATTAGAACATAAAATATTAATGAAAAAATCCCGAGTTCAAATATTAAACAAATTTGTTAAAAACATGTTTTTTTTTAATCTACGTATGTAGAAAATAATTATTTTAAAAACTGATGGACTATATTGGAGTACAGGATTGAGGTAGATTTAAAAAATTGTACTTATGTGTACGAAAAGTGCTTAATAGTCAAATTAGGAATTAAATGACTGTTGCAGTGTAGGATTGAGGTAGTTTTGGAAATTCGTACTTATTGGTACGAAAAGTGCTAAATGGTACAAAATTTAGTACATTTTTGATTTTTCTTGAACGGATAAAACTGAAAACATAAAATTTGGAATTCAGATTACTGTTCAAGATTGAGCTATAGAGACATCTTTGGAAATTCGTATTGATGTGTTCGAAAAGAACTTAATGGAACTATATTTGGTACAATTTGGATTTGGGTGAACGGAGATAGCTGGAAACCTAAAATTTGGAATAATGGTTGCTGTTGGAGTATAAAATTAAGATACGGAAGCATAGTACTTATGTGTACTAAATAGTACTTTATTTTGTACAACTTGATTATGTGTAAACGGATTGAGCTGGACTTTAGAATTTTGGAATAAAATTATTAAATGGGAAAAAGTACTAAATGGTACCAAATAGTTTACAAATTGTTTTTGTATGAGCGGATAGGGCTGAGATCTTGAAATTTTTATTTAAAATTACAGTTGGAGTACAAGATTGAGATATGTCGGTAGTTTTGAAATTTCGTCTTTATGTGTAGTAAATTTGGTACATTTAGATTTAAGTGAACGGATAGACAGGAAAATTTAAGTTTGGAATGAAAATTATTGGAATTTCGTACTTATGAATACGAGAAGCATTAAATGGCACTAAATATGGTACAAAATGGAATTAAAATTATAGTTGGAGTGTAGGATTGAGACATGGAGGTAGTTTAGGAATTAAGGTAGTAGTTTAGGAAATTCGTACTTATGGGTACGAAAAACACAACATTTGGTACAATTTGGACTTTGGTTAACGGGTAGAACTCGAATCCTGAAAGTTGCAACATAGGTTACTATGGGAGTGTATGGTTGATATAGGTTTTGATTACGGATACAGAATGGTACAAAATCTGGTACATTTTGGTGAATAGACAAAGCTGGAATTCTTAAATTTGGACTTACGATTGCTATTTGATATCAGGGTTAAATTATTAAGATAGGTTTGGAATGTGGGTACGAAAAGTACAGAATGGTACCAAATCTGGTACAATTTGGTTTTTAATGAACTATTTGAAAGCAGGATTGAGGTACATTTGGAAATTCGTACTTATAAGTACAAAAAGTACTAAATTTGGTACCAAATCTGGTACAATTTGGCTTTTAATGAACTATGAGTACAAAAAGTACTAAATTTGGTGCAATTTGGACATTGGTGGAATTAAGATTGTTGTTAAAATGTAGGATTGATGAAGTTTTAAAAATGTTTACTTATGAGCATGAGAAGTTCCAAATGTGAAACAATTTGGATTTGGTTGAATACTGAGATTTCGGACTTTAGAAACTCGAATTTTTATGTAATAAATTTTGCATTAAATTAAATAGAAAATGCACCAAATTTGAAATGTGGTTTACTGACGGAGAGTTAGAAAGAAGTTTTTTCCCTGCCTTACCCCTTCCTTAATTAACCAATTTGTATTTATAGTGACAGGCTGACTATTTTGCAAAACAACAACTAGTTTTGTATTCCCTTTACATTAAAAATCATGTGCTATATATATTTTTTGAAATTAATCTAAATTAATTGTTAATTTTAAAATCAAATTTGGATTTACAATTTATTGCAAAATAAACAGTAAAAAATCATAAATGTTATATATTTAACTTTTGGTCGGGTCAAATGTGGATTTAATGGTCGCAACAACAATAACAAAGAAAAAAAAACAATAACAAATATTATTTAAGATTCGCATGCAAAATATGCAATTATTCCTATATAAATTATTTATTATTTGACGATCACGCGCACAAAATCTCCCACACACCCATTCCCTCGCATATATGCGAAATGTGAACGAATAAACCATAACGTTAATCACTCCCACTCTAAACCATACTAGGATTGGTTTTGGCTGTTCGGTCATTAAAATGAAATCCAAATAAAATATTTCTTTTAACATTTGTTCCGAATCACTGCTATCCGGTCAACAACAGCAGCAGCAGGACAGCATATTTTGGTTATTTATGCCAATGGCAGCATTGTAACCAAATTAATATTTAATGATATTTAATAGTGCATTTTCAACACAATTCCTGCCAGTTCAGTAACTGTACCGGTTTCTAGTGGTCGAACAAACAAAACAGCAACACAATATGAAAACACGAAGTCCTAAGTAAGAGTAATGTGAATGTACACATGGACATATACATGTGTAGTAGTATCTGCAATGGTGGACTGAAATCATTTGGTTCACATCCTATTCTGAATCCTATGGCCAGTTCACTACTCAAACAAGGCTATGGGTCATGGAGGGGAAAAACATACATTTGTTAATATTTTTATAATTAATATTTTTTCACGTCCCTAAACAGGCGTGAATTTCTTAAAACTTGTTTTTTTGTTGTCCTTAAAAGACGTTGATTTCTTAAAAACAAGTTTTTCTTGTCCGTAAACAGGCGTGGATTTTTTAAAACAATATTTTTAAGAGAATTTTTTCAATGTTCTTAAAAAGGCGTGGTTTTTTTATAGGATATTTTTTTCTGGTCTTTAAACAGGCGTGGATTATTTGAAGAATATTTTTTTCATATCCTTTAACAGGCGTGGATTTTTTCAGAATATTTTTTCATCTCATTTAACAGGCGTGGATTATTCGAAGAATATTTGTTTCTGGTCCTTAAACAGACGTGGATTTTTAAAGTATATTTTTCAAGCCTGAAGGAGGTTATTGTCTCCCTACCACTCTCTCTCTCTTCCGCTTTGTTGTCACTCAACGCTCAGAACCAATGGCATAATAATGCAAAATATTGACATGTTGTCTTTGTATTATTAGCCTAGATTTTGGCGGATTGTTTACCACCTGCCACAAATGAAACAAAATATATGTTCGTACATCCGTCGAATCGATAGAACTGATTTGCTTTCGTAGTCATGCTTGCCACCATCCATGCGATATCTGTCGTTCAAATTTATTCGATGATGTTGATCTGCTCAATGTGATTAATTGGATTGAAATGCTCAGAAGTAATGTTGTTATAATGTCGAACGGACACACACAAGAAAATATATGGCGATATGGTTATTGACACGACATGTGTGAGCTTGTGTAATAACAGTGTAGGATTTTTAGCAAAAACGCAGTAGCTATGTTAAAAAATCGCCGTCTATGGCAGAGTTGTTTACGTAAAAAAAATAATTAAACTGAAGGCGTGCAGTTGGAAAGAATGTTGAAAACATAATAGTTCCGTTCAAGAACTTAAAAGGTTCTACTAATTGATTAATATTTAAAAAATATATTCTTAAAGGAATACATCCCCCCCCCCCAGAGCAACAAAATGGACGACCTTTGAAAACACATTTTTGGAAAATCGCCGATTTTTTACCACAAACCAAGTTAAACAATAAGGAAGATCTTCACCGATTGGCTTTATCTAAGTTCATACGGTAGCTATACACTCACAGAGAAACGTGTAAAAATTTGGAATCGATTGGGTTCTTAGTTTTTGAGTTATCGTGCCCGCCATTCGCATTTAAACGCATATAAAGTTTGGGAAGCCCTTCAGCCGTCACTTGATGCTGACACAATGACTTGAAATTTTGTAGAGACATTCTTGAATTGGTGTAGATTCGAATTAAATAAAATTTTTTTTTTTGACACCGAGAATTTTTTTGACACATAATATCCGTAGTCTCAAATGTACCGTCATAATATGTTCCGTCCGAGCTGTACCCGTTTGATTAATGATATATACAGCTAGGTATGTTCATCAATGGACCCACATCTAGTTTATATTTTGTATGCAGAAGTTGTATTTGTATTGGTGTGTGTTGATTTGTTTGCCCCTGCTCCGTTTCTAATGTGGTGGTGATGCTGGACTTCTGTGTTGTGCCTGATGTCAATGATAATGAGCTTAATTTCCCACACGAATACTAAGTCATGTCCAGTTGTCAGAATTCGGTTCTGTTCTCTTTAGCTCAGTTCCGTTTGAATTTGAATTATTTTAATCGGGTACGACTACGTTGCTGTGACTACTTGTTGTTGTTGTCATTGTTATTAGCTAATTAATGCTGCCTTTCAGGCTGACTGAAATGATTGATTTGAATTCTCGTTGCCCCAATGTTGAATGTTGAGAATTAACGGAGCTTATTAACAACAACAACGGCAGCAATAACAATGCGCCAAGATGAAGGAGCTTATTATTAAGTTATTGAAATATATTTCAAGATGTATGTTTGATGCCAAAAGGTATTTCATATTCGAAAGAAAGGTATTTCGAAGACGAATTGTGAATTTACAATATGGATTTCGCGTGGGTGAGTGCATGTGTTTATGTTGGGAGAAATACAATATGACGACATATTGCTGGGAATACAATTTTATGTGACATTTGAAAAGCTCATTGCCATCTCTTCCAATTTGAGGGGATAAAAGAGATTTTGGAGTTAATCGGTACTAAGGCTTGATTGAGGTTTAAATTAATTCTTAAAAACTGTAGTTAATGTAAATTCGGATTAAGTATCCATATGGGCGAAGATTTGTTAAGCCTATTTTCGAGGTACTTATACAAGCGTTATTATATTGAAGAGTATTTTTCAATGACCTACAAGAGACTTGGATTTTTTAAAGAATATTTTTCAAGTTCCTACAAGAGGCGTGGATTTTTTAAAGAATATTTTTCAAGGTCCTACAAGAGGGTGGCTTTTTTAAAGAATATTTTTTCAAGGACCACCAAAGGCGCGGATTTTTTAAAGAACATTTTTCAAGAACCTATAGGATTCGTGGATTTTTTAATGAATATTTCTCAAGGGCCTACTAGAGGGGTGGACATTTAAAAGAATATTTTTCAAGGACCTACAAGAGGCGTGGACTTTTAAAATAATATATTTCAAGGACCTACAAGAGACGTGGACTTTCTAACGAATATTTTCAAAGACCTACAAGAGACGTGGACTTTTTAAATAATGTTTTTTTAAGGGCGTACAAGAGGCGTGGACTTTTTAAAGAATATTTGTCAAGGACCTACAAGAGGTGTAAATATTTAAAGAATATTTTGTAAGGACCTATAGACGCAGATTTTATAAAGAATATTTCTTTCCCATTATTATTATTATTAGTGTGTATATTTTAGTATCGCGAATAAAGTTTATTATTAGTTAGTAAAGCAGAGAGTAATACACATTATTACAAAGTAGTAATTCGTAATTGTATTATCTGCGGTGCATCATTCACCTGAAACTCTGAGCAGATCCATAACAACAAAGTGCAAACGTTTACATTGTTTTTGTTTTATCCTCCACATAAAGGATTCTTGGGTTCGCTGATGATATCAAGAGAATTTTATGCATTTTCTTTATATGTGTGCAATAAATTCTTAAGAAGGTATGGGTGGTTGTGTGTGTGTGCGAATATCATAAACACAGATACACTGACATACACGCTTAAAACGATCCATTTAACATTTTACATACACATCGTCTCTCCTGTTATCCGCACAGGTATTTTGCGAGGGGATAAAATTATGAAATTGTTGTTGTTACTATTTTTTTTTAGAAATTCTGAAATTATTTTATTTGTTGTTGTTACTTCGTTTATTTTACATTACATTCGAAACATGTTGTCATGTGGTTATTTATTGTTGTTACTGTTGCTCTTTGCCTTGTTCTTCCTGTTTGTGCTTAAATTACTTCAGCTGTCACACTATTCGCCGCAGGATGTGCAAAAATTGATCATACTATACTTACACTATCATACACACTTACATAACCTCTTCCACACAAACTGCAAAAATTGTAAAAAAAAGAAAAAATATTACCCTTGAAGACGATAACACCAAAAGCAACATCACAAAAAAGGACAAGAGCAATAACATCAAATAAAATTATTAGTTTTCAACCAAAAAGAATATTTGTAGTATATTTTAAGAATCCTTTACGATGTGAGGGTGAAGGCGTGAGGGTGGCAGATTTAATATGTGAAATATATAAAAGGTCTATTTTTTTTTAAATATTTTTCCATAATTAAGAATAGAATTAATTCAGTGTTCATAAACATGTGAACATGCTTCGCATTTATTATTTATTTTATGAGTATGTTGATTTTCAAATACCACTTTTTGTTCCAAACAATTTATAAAAACCTAATAATTTTTGTTAAGCAACATGGATCATAGTTTCGAAATTAAAATAATAAAAAAAAAAACATAACAAAACACAGACAGTTATGTTTGCTAACTTATTCATTCTGTGGCTTTGTGTAACATTCTATGTGCTCTCCCCCTCTCCAATTCCTAAAGTTTTTCCTGCAGTTCCATGGCATCGTCCATTTCCAAGCGTTTTATTTCCAGTTAACGATAACTTTTTATTTCAATCATAAACTCTATATATTTTTCTGCTTCTTGGTATTTTTTATTATTTCACTTTTTTCATTATAACTTTAAAATGAGTTAAATAATCATCGTGTAGATTTAGTTTTAATTTCATTTAGCAAATTAAATATGCAAATGTTGCCAACTATCTTCTATTTATATTACAATTTCGTCATAATTCACAATAGCTTCACCTTGAAAAATATTCTTTAAAAAATCCACGCCTCTTGTAGGACCTTCAAAAATATTTATAAAAAATTACAGTTTAATAAAATTCAAAAATATTCTTAAAAAATACACAGAAATTTGTAGGACCTTCAAAAATATTCTTTAAAAAATCCACGCCTCTTGTAGGACCTTCAAAAATATTCTTTAAAAAATCCACGCCTCAGTTGGACCTTGAAAAATATTCTTTAAAAAATCCACGCCTCTTGTAGGAGTCCCTTAGAAATATTCTTTAAAAAATCCACGCCTCTTGTAGGAGTCCCTTAGAAATATTCTTTAAAAAATCCACGCCTCTTGTAGGACCTTGAAAAATATTCTTTAAAAAATCCACGCCTCTTGTAGGACCTTGAAAAATATTCTTTAAAAAATCCACGCCTCTTGTAGGACCTTGAAAAATATTCTTTAAAAAATCCACGCCTCTTGTATGACCTAAAAAATATTCTTTAAAAACGCCATGCCTTTATGAATGCAGGAACAACAAAAGTCCCAGTTATTAGACCCTTGCTTTTGTATAATTTGTTTTTATTCAATTTTAGCAAATACTTCTTTTTTGCCGGAATCCATTTTCAGTATGCTATTCATACATCTTTTCAGGGAGCATTTTGTTCCTCCCTCCCCCATCTTTATGATTGTGTGTGTTTGGTGCATGTATGTGAGTATGTTGCTGCAAGTGTGAAAATTAATTTCTATGAAAAATTGCAATCTCAAGTGTTGCATTCGAAAAGGCAGCCAATCCAACATCCCACAGACGCCCCTCCACATAAAGATCCTCGAAGAGCCCTTCTTCCTGTTCTGCCACCAACCCTTCTCCTTTATTCGTTTAGTTTATGTTTGTTTTGGTCCTTTGGTCGTTTTTACAATTGCTCGTATGGTTTAGTTTAGTTGATGTTATTCAGAACTTTCATTTTCCAACAAGCGGTGTTATTGTGTTGCCCTGCAATCCCTACTACAGCTGCAGAAAACAGTCATTGAAGATAAGACATTGTTTTTTATGAGTCCTTTAGCCGGCAAAACTTTTATATATGAAAACGGTTCACTTATCACACACACTCTCTTACACTCACACGCAAACTCTGAATGGTTACTAAACTCTTAAATTTAATCGGTTTTCCTGCGCTCCAAACGTCACGGTTATTTTTCTAAAAATTAAAAACAATAAAACTGCCACTATTTAAAGAGGTAACAAAAGAAACAAAAAATGAAGAAATGGAAATGAAAAATGTTTAGCTTAACAAATAACTTGGAATGAAGTAAAACAAAAAATGGACAAACAACGACAAATAAAAAAGTAAATGTAAAATGAACACACATAATTGTACACAAAATTGTACATACAGCCATCGCGTTAGCCAATTAAATATTCTTTCAGAATTCGAAGCCGCAGCAGACAGTGACGTTATTAGAAATCGCTGTGGCTGGACCAGCCACATTTATTTCTAATTCGTTCATAACGCAGGCGTCGATTTATTAATGAATATTTTTCTAGGACCCAAACAAACGTCGATTTTTAAAGAATATTTTTTCAAGGCCTAATATGAGGCGTGGATTTTTTAAAGAATATTTTTTCAAGGCCTAATATGAGGCGTGGATTTTTTAAAGAATATTTTTTCAAGGCCTAATATGAGGCGTGGATTTTTTAAAGAATATTTTTTCAAGGCCTAATATGAGGCGTGGATTTTTTAAAGAATATTTTTTCAAGGCCTAATATGAGGCGTGGATTTTTTAAAGAATATTTTTTCAAGGCCTAATATGAGGCGTGGATTTTTTAAAGAATATTTTTTCAAGGCCTAATATGAGGCGTGGATTTTTTAAAGAATATTTTTTCAAGGCCTAATATGAGGCGTGGATTTTTTAAAGAATATTTTTTCAAGGCCTAATATGAGGCGTGGATTTTTTAAAGAATATTTTTTCAAGGCCTAATATGAGGCGTGGATTTTTTAAAGAATATTTTTTCAAGGCCTAAAAGATTTTTTAAAGAATATTTTTTCAAGGCCTAATATGAGGCGTGGAATACATTGCTGCAAGTTAGTTGAGATTTTAAATTAAATCAAAATCTATATCTCTTCAAGAATTGTTTTCAGTATTTCACTCGTGATGCCTTTGCGTTTTCTTCCTTTCGTTATCATCTTAAGAGAAATATTCTCAACAATCTGAAGCGAATATATAGCTTAAACATTTCCCTGGATGAGGGATTATTGATGAAAAGGTGCAATGCATTTTTCATATGCAATGCTTCGAGAATTACATAGCAACAACGCAAGTGCGTCAGGGTTCCAGGATGCAGGAGGTGAGACTGCTTACAGAACAAGGTGCAATGCAGGCAATTCTTTTGGTTCCATCTTCGATTGGTGTTATACTATATGATTTGTATTCATATTTACGTATTGTTCGCTGTTTAAAGAACTCTCTCTGAATAAAGTTGCAATTTTCTATGACTCCGATGACTATGAAGCAAATATTCTATATCATTGAATAAGGATTTGCTGTAGTTTTTCCAATGCAACATGCCAGAAATCTCATGAATATCTACGAGCAAAGAAAGTAGAAAACGGCAGCAAGATATGAATGAAGAATACACAAGTCGAAGGACTTTAATTTTGAATTTCGTCCCTTACTCTCTTCCATGATATGCCCGATTTTTCCTCATATAAATCGTGGTTAAAAAGAGCTAGGGAGATGCAATTAATGAAAAATAAATTGGTTGTTAGAATACATATCGAAATTTTTTTTATTAAAATAAATCAGATTGCTGTTGAGATTTGTTAAGAAAGGGATTGCAAATAGTGGAATTATTATTTCTAAAATCACTTAGGCTGTAAGCGAACTAGATTTTTAAATGTATTTTGTTAAGTATTTTCCTGGCATTAAGCGCGATTTTTTTATATTTTTTTCTTCGCTTTTTCAAACATATTTTTGTCTACAACCATAGCATCCCTAAGGTCTCAAAAGATTACAGGTATTTTTACAAGTAAACCCCATGGTGGAAGGTACTAAAAGTTTGGCTCCGCCGAACATAACGACGTTTTTATTTGTTTTAGTAGGTTTTGAGAATTTGTATGCACTGTGAGATAAATTTTCACTTTTTTGGTTTAGGAATTCATATCACAGATGTCGAACTCCAGACTATTCAATCGATAACACTTTGGTTTCACAAGAAGGAAGTAAAGTTTTTAATTTCCATATGCGCCGTGGAAATGATTTTTTATTAATAATTTCAAATCTCCGCTTAAAGCAAAGTTAATCCTTGGAGAATAGTGTAAAAAATACCAGGCTTAAAAATCTGTTAGTTCTTTGGGAAAATCAAAAAAAAAAATCTTTATTTATTTCTTAACAACACGTAAAAAACATATTACATTTTAAAAAAAATTATACACTCAGTTTTTGTTTGTTGACATTTGTAATTATTGGTATAACTCCGATATTTCTGTTTGTTGGCCTGTGTAATTATTTCTATAACTCCGATAGTAAATACATCCTTTTCATCTTCTAAACCATAAATATTGTGTTGCCGCTACCATTTACACTCGTACATATTTGCTTACATAGCAAAAATAAGAAATTACTAATATTGTTAAAAATCGCTGTTTTAAAACGACGATATGTTGTTCGAACAACAACAGCAACATATCAGTGGCGGCAATACCCCATAGAAATGCTGTCAAAAACATAGACCAATCAATGATTTATACGCACAAATGTTACTCATTTGACATTGTACTTTGCTATTCCTGCACGGGGGAGGGGCGGTGTGAAGGTAGTAGTTCAGTGTTAGGTCTCTGGGTTTTTTGGTGGGATTATTGTTATAATTGCCAATTGTTGATGTGTATTGTTTGTTTTGTGGACGACTTCTGTGGTATTGTGGTTCGAAGAAAAAATAAAAATACAATTCTAAGAAAACAATATTCTGAAAAAATCCATACATGTATATCCCAGATAGTCATTCAATAAATTAACTCTTATAATCCAAATAGCTTCTGAAAAAAATATTGAAAAATATACACGGTTATTGTCAGGATAGTCCACAGAAGTGTTAGTTAAACATATACAGTATTGTTCGAAACCTAAGCAACTTTTTCTTAGTACGTAGTCATGGTCTTATATGATATCGTTAAATTGATTTATAAAAAATATATATTTTATTTACTATTTTACTATGTGTCTATAATCTGAAAATAACAACAAATTTAAATTATATTTGTTTGGAAAAAAATAAAGAAATGAAAACAAAATAAACTCACAAAGCAGCTGTTCGAAACCTAAGCAACTTTCAATATTTCGTATGATACCCGTTATTTTTTTATCACTGCCACACATCTTTTTGGCATTGATTCTACAAGATTTGTTAGAATTGTTATTGGTATAGCTTCCCACTCTGATTTTAAGCCGTTCATTAGTTCCTGTCTGTTTTTAAGGCGACGTGTTCCAATCCTTCGTTTTAAAATGCTGAAAAGGTTCTCAATGGGATTGAGGTCTGGTGACAAATTTTGCAAGGAAGTATTATACTCATTTACAACCTCATATTGGGTATTACAGCTTAGCCAGCTGTTAAAAAGACTTAAAATCGGCCTATATTTTATGTTCATAAAATCAAACGTTGTATTTAAGATAGGTCCATCTTAGACGATGGATTTCGTTACAAGTTCATAAGTTTTACAGTTCATAATAAAATTCCCATAAGCAGTGAACATGTTAACCAGTTTTAATTTCTATCGTATATTTTCTTAAAAAAAAATCGAAACTTACAAATTCGCTATGATATAGAGATTATTGAAATTCGTAAAAATAAAAAATGTTTCGCTTATGATGAGTTCGGATAACTGAAATTATTTTCAGTTCAAAAATCCAAATTTTTTTCCGTTTCAGTAAAGCGCAGTCGGCTGTATAGTGTCGACTGTATAATGTAATAGTTAATAATATAAGTACTTTTCATAATTCAATTTAACAAGATAATAAAAGACCATGATTACTTACTACGAAAAAGTTGCTTAGGTTTCGAACAATACTGTATTTAATAACTTGTGTATAGCTGGAAATGATCGGCGAGCTAGATATGATCATAGATCTTGCAATGCGGTAACCGAGACTTCAGTAACCGAGACTTCAGTAACTGAGACTTCAAACAAGCCACCCATCTTCGTCACTCGTAGTTCATTAACGTCTGACGCCGACCCCTTCGCCATGGAAAATGGAACATATATCCGTATCGTAGTATGAAGTGATTGAGAATTATTGTTAGTTACCAGTGGGAGTGGTCCGATATTCTCCACTCTCTTTAAGTCCAAGTTGAAAGAACGAAATTTGTCTTTGAAGAAATATTATTTAAACATAAAATAGATCGGATGGTGCTTTGGAAAATGTCCCTAAAAAATCAACGAATGGTTCTTAAAAATCAACAATTATAGTTCGTATAGTCATAGGAATAATATGTTTTAGACAAATTAACGCTTTTAGCTTGGATAGTCCTCGGATAGTCCTTTAAAAAGTGTCTGGTAAAAAAAAATCATATTCCACACATAAAGCTCGAAAGGTCCTTTGATATATTCCCTAAATATTCCCTAAAAATACACAACTAGAATGATCATTTGAAAAATACTATCAATGCTTATAGTTAGGATGTAACATTGAAAAGTATTTATAAAAAAAGCAAGCTTATAATTCCGTGGGTCATTTGAATAATATTCTGTAATACACTACACTTATAGCTCAGGTGATTCATTGAAAAATATTCTTTATTCTTTTGTACTTTGAAAGCTGTTTTTTCAATTCACAATTAAAATTAAAATGTTTCACTAAAATTGCACGCCTATTGTTTGGAAGGTCCTTTGAAAACACCAATCTTTTAGCTGGAGTGGTCCTTAGGAAAATAACGGCTTATAGCCCGGAAGGTTCCTGGAAACAATTCTTTAAGACATCCCTGCTTATAGCACGGAAAGCCATTTCGAACGCATTAAAAAATCACGCTTTTAGCTCGGATGGTCCTATAAAAATATGTTTTGAATAATTCACAATTAAACTCAGTCGAGCTTTGAAAAAATATTATTTAAAGCTTAATGGTCTTCTCAAAAATTGTGTTTTAAACATCCAAATAAATCCACACTTGTAGTCCTTGTTTTTATACTTCCAAGTCACTGTTTCTTGACATATGTGCCATTTTGTTTGTACTATTTTTGTTTTTTTTTTTTTGTGGAATACGTTTTTTATCACAAAAGTTAGTTATGTTCGTAACAACGCCATCGAAAAACAACACTTTCAATTTTCTCCAAAAAAATAAAAACATTTTTATATCGACTAACCTACTTTGATTTATGGCCAACGAAAAATATTGCGCCTTTTTCTAAACAAAAATTTTTGTTTTTTTCTAGGAGAGTAGGAGTTGAAGAAATCGTGTGAAATTATTGATTGATTGAGGTTGTTGTTTCTTTTCATTGATATTGAAATGATTGCTTGATTTTCATGAATTTTGAACATTGAGTTTGTTTAAAATTAATTATTTGCAGCTTTTGTTATTGGGGCTGTTTTTGTCATGCATCGTTTTTCTTAGAATTTTCAATGCTCGAATTCTTCAAAACAAACCCACACACTCACACGTACACCACTCATCTGGTATCATGTGATGTATGAGTAATATTTGAGTTGAAGCATTAATTCATCACTCATACGCTCAATGGGTAAATAATGATGATATTACATTGAACAATACAAAATACAACAAACATAATACAATAAATAAAATCAATTGACTATGATTAAGTAATGGAGAAAATGAAATGAATTTGGAAAGAAAAGGAAATGACAGTTGTGGGAGAATTGGTGTGAAGAATAATGATAATGATTGGTGTGACAATGGATAAATATTAAAAATTAATTTCACATACATTGAAATTACAATGACTATATAAGATTGTACACATACTTTAAAATCTACGACTTTTAAGGCCCTAGAAAAAATGTCTTTTAAAAAATCCTTGAAAAATATTCTAAGAAATTCTAAAAAATGGACACCTGTTTGTGTATGAATCCTAAAAATTTAATTAAAAATACATGACTATAGCTTCACCGACCCATTAAAAAATTTGAACGAAAAACTCCAATATTTGTAAAAAGTCATATTTTTTACTTTCCTAGCATGAATTACCATTAGGTTATGGTAAAGCCTTTTATGATATTTGTCATAGAAAGCTACTCACATTAAACTTTATTCCATACTCACACAAACCTACACACATACATACTATTCACAAAATATGCTATTCACTTTGTCTGTTGCTATTTGCATACACATACAATACAATAGTTTAGATGCGGAACTTTCTTCAACTGCAAAACCCAAATCCATTCGAAGACATTTGAATTTCAACTGTTACTAAATTGTAATTCATGTGTAAATACGCTTTCAGTAGCACACTAACCAAGTCGTTCTCACTTATACACACACAAAGAACTACTAGTACACACAAACACTTCAAGAATACCTTATGCGGATTTACAAATGGATGTGTGTGAGTGTTGACCGTCATCGACTTTTTACAGTTCAAACAAAAAATGAAGAAGACATCTTGGTATAATACTGGATGGAGATAAAGCCACAGGCAAAGAGGAGACAGCCAAGGAGAGAGAGGAGATTGGAAGGGGTGCAACACAAAGCAAGTCGAAAAGCTCAATTGTGGCAAATTGTTCTGGCAAGTTGACATTTAAGCTGTTGGTACACGGCAACAACAACTGGTATCGAGAACGGAATGGAGCGCAAGTTAAACACAGCGACACAACAACAAAAACGACGACCTCTTGAAGAGTCAAACAAAACTGAAAATGAAGCGTAGCTGGGCCGGAGAGCTGATCAGACGCCAGGAAAAAAATACCCATCTTTACGGCTGTTGCTTCTGTTTCTGGCTGGCTTTTTTGCAGATTTGAATTGCTTGAATTTTAAATATCCGCGACATATTTTGCCGCCTTTTACATTTCTTTATTTAACCATTCGCTGTCATTCGCACCATTCACTTGTTGTCGACAAAAGGCAACAACAACACTTACAACAATCTGTTCGTTCATTACTTCTGTTGTTTTTTATTATTTTCAATGTTTATTCACTTGGTTCTCTTTTGTTTTTAGCAATTCTTCTCGTTACGCTCGACTTTTACCGTTGAAAATGTGTCTGGTGTCACTGCGAGGACGAAAGAATGAGGACACAAGCGTACACAGAAACCGGAGAGGCCCTTGAGCATAAATTGTTATTGTTCGTTTGCTCATTTTTCTGTGCTCAAGCCGTTGCCACTGTTGTTTAAATTGTCTCTTTTTGGATAAATGTATTTGTGGCTTGAAATTTGATTTGTCGTTTAATATAAGACAAGAACCAAAGATAAACGATGGTATATTTTTCAGGGACTCAAACAGACGTGAATTTTTTAAAGAATCATTTTTAAGAAGCTCCAGGAGTGGGGTTATACAGAATATTTTTTCAAGGATTCAAACAGGCTTATATTTTCAAGGATCAACAAAGGGTGGATTTTTAAGAATATTTTCTCAAGGGATTTTTAAAGACTATCTTCGAAATGGCTTAAACGGTGGTGCATTCGGTAAATAGTATTTTCTAAAGAACTCAAACAAACGTTGATTTTTAAAGAACAACAAAGGCGTGGATTTTTTTAAGAATATTTTTTCAAGGACCGACAGAGGCGTGTAATTTTTTAAGATTATAAATAATTGTTTCGAAAGGTCTTAAACAGGCGTGGATTTTTTTAAGAAAAAGATTATTAAGGACTAACAGAGGCGTGCTTAAATTTCAGGGACCAACAGAGTCGTGTTCAAAGATAAATTTTCAAGGACCAACCGAGGCGTGTTTTGTTTAAAAAATATTCAAGGACAAACAGAGGCGTGGTTTTAAAAACGACTTTTTAAAGGACTATCCGTCGTGGATTTTTTAAGGACTATTTTCCAAGGACCCAAACAGGCGTGGATTTTTTAAAGACGATTTTTAAAGGACTATCCGTCGTGGATTTTTTAAGGACTATTTTCCAAGGACCCAAACAGGCGTGGATTTTTTAAAGACTATGGTTTCGAGAATATATTCGAAAGGACTTAAATAGGCATGAATTTTTAATTTTTTTATTTTAACTATTCAATAGGAAGAGTTTTCAAGGACTCAAATTTTCCAGGATTCAAACAGAAGTGAATTTTTTAAAGAAGGACTCAAACAGGTGGGAATTTTTTAAATAATATTATTTCAAAGGCCCAAACAGTGGCGGATTTTTTTAAGAATACTTTCGAAAGAACTTAAACAGTCGTGAATGGTTAAAAGAATATGTTCGAAAGGACTCAAACAGACATGGATTTTTTAAATATTTTCAAACAGCCGTGTATTTGTTAAGGAATCTTTTTTCAATGACTCATTATAATTATTTTGAATATTTAATATATGTCGGTGGCGCGATGTTAATATTTTAGAATCCTGAGTGTTTTATGGTTTCCTATAGACAACCATTTAGGCTACGGGGACTGCGGTATATTTATATATATATACAAGTTCCGATGATAGAAGGGCGTTTGGTGTTTTATCCTGTAAAAGCGAGGAAGGATGATATCCTTCCTTATATGGGATCTGAAAGAGCATATATTCCATATATGAAATTATTTTCATTGTATGCACCCTAATAGCCAATTATTATTTTTCTTCTTTGCTCTAAAACAAAACAAAACCAGTGAGCGGTGCAGTATAGTCGGACGGGGCCGACCATATTATACCCTACACAACTTCCACGAAAATCGAACATGCTGTCGTTTTATAATCATAGTATTATTTCGCGATATTTGCTCCCTCTTGACCGATTAGAGGTCAACAAATATTACTAATATTCAGTACAGCTCTTCTAATTACTTGTCCAGATTTCCTTCGCCGTGGGTTTTGTTGTGATGTTCAATTGTGGTCTATAGATCGACTCGAAAAAATACAAAAAAATTAAGTTTTTGGTCCACTTTATCCCAATATTGCTATCTGATCATCGCCGACAATTTTAGGCATTGTCCTTGACTATACCTCATCCTCATGGAAAATTTTAAATCGATCATCGCCCTCTAGTGTGGTAATAGATTAATAAATAATATCTGAATACGTAAGCACCTGTAAATATTTAAGTGTAACTCCCACAACCGAATCCATACGACAATAAAATTGGTATCAATTTAAAGGTCAATCACTTCTCTTGGATATACTCTCAACTTCTCTGGTCTACGTCCTTCAGGAGTAAATATATTCCCTATAGAATACAAATTTTGTCAGGGTCCATTTGACCCGATAAATAATGACCGATCTTTATCAAAATAGTCATGCTTGTTCTTTAGCCCGATTCCGTTGTCCATGTAAAATTTCGCGAAGTTCGGGCCATAATTAGGCCTCTGTAGCGACCAGGAAAACCGACAAAAAAATGAGTATCTACCAAAAAAAATAGTATTCAATTTCGAGAAGATTGGTCCATAACTGTGGCCTGTATCGTGTTTACAAATTATAATAGACAGACGGACGGACACACATGACAACATAGTTGTGTAGGGTATAAAAAATATATGTAGTTGATTTGTAATGTAAAAATGTTCATGCATATTCATTTTCATTTCGCTGTTTTTGTTTTGTATATTTTTTTCTTTTAAATAAAATAAAATGCAAACAGTGATAAATATCCTTAACCATTTTTAGAAACTATGGAGGAACTTAACTTTAAACCAAGCATATACGTAATATTAAAAACATATCAAAATTATGTATACGCTTCCCTCTTTTTCAAAAGAGAACATTTTAAATAAAATTTTTCCAAAGTCCTATACATATATATGCTGAACGAATATTCTTGCTCTGCTCTAGTGGATGGAAGGAAAGACGACTTGTGCTCTGGCTGGCGGCTTTATTGAGAGTGAACAATTTACCACTTACACACTAGACAAGAAATCTTACTACTACGAATATTTACATTGTTGTGTGTAGGTCACACTAGGCGAACTAATCGCAATTACTCTACGCATGTATGTTGTGTGTTGGAAGTGCGTAACGTGCGCATTCAATAATTACAACAATATATATACATGATTTTTTAACGATATTTATCGGCATGGTTTTTTAAAGGCCATAAAAAGTTCATACACTTAATTGAAACAAAGTTTCGGCCCAATTCCATATAAAAATTGTAACGACAGCGACAACTCATCAACGAATAACAAGCAACGAAAAATTATTGTACAACAACAAAATTTCATATTAAGTGACATTAAAGAGGTTTCCGCCTCCATGTTTGTTTGCTGTTGTTGTTTTTTCACTTGTTAAATATCGAAAAAAAATTCGACCATTCTACAGCATTTCAGTTTAATTCGTCTGTTGATGTTTTCATTTCTTTTCTGTTTATATGTGGCTGGGGTGGACATCCCCGCTAGAAAAAATCTGTTTCAGTTTTCTGCACCCATGCCGTATATCTCTGTCCGTGTATTCTTAGGGCTGCCTGTCTATTAGTCTGTCCATCCGTCCTCCTGTCTTTCAACTCATTGTGGGGAATTATGTAAATGATTGTGTTTGCAAATAAATATCGCATTATTTTGTACGCAAACTGTGGACACAGTGAAGCATCTGTGAAGTGAAATGGAGGACACTACAATCAGCCGAAAATAATACAAAAAAATGACAACAGTTACAGATGAAAGGGAGAAACTGAGAGTTTAAAAAAGTTCCAGCTGACGAAAAAGATTACAAAAAAGAATAGATGAATTAATGGAAATGAATGAACGGACAAACCATTTATCCTGACACTGGAGTGGAGTACTTGGAGCTTTTGTATTGTCTTCATTGTTGTTGGTGAACTTCAGCTACTATCTCCGGCATCTGTTAACAGAATATGAACGACAATGTAAAAGCAATTGCAAAAATGAATGCAAACTATTTCCCTTGTGCTTTGGTTATTGTGTACAAAACTATATAACGATTTTTTTTTTTCTTAAATACACCGTAATGAACAGAGATTAGATAGATTTTTTAAAATATTTTAAAAATTATTATTAAAAAATTCAATAATTTTATTTTATATAAATATATATATATATATTTTAAAAAATCCATAATTATAAAGGTCATTGAAAAATATATTTTTTAAATAATACACATCTTTTAAGGTCCTTGAAAAATATATATAGTTTATATAATACACACCTTTTAATGTCCTTAAACAAATATTTTTTTAAAATCCATGATTTTTAATGTCTTTGAATAACTGACTTTAATAAATCCATGCATCCGAAGATTCTTGAAAAAACTGATTTTAAGAAATCCACGTCACTGTATTCCATCATTTTGCAGAACAAATAAATGCGAATAAAAATAACAAAAAACTACAACTTCAATTTAATTCTTTTAAAAGAATCACACACACGCACAGACAAACACCATCGCCAGACTGGTACTAAAGGCGAATAAATACAGAAAAATCTGAAATAAAAAATGAAAGCATGGACGAAGAAAAAACATCGGCACAACATCAGAAATTAAAGCAAATGACAATGAGACACTTGCCGTTAAGTCCTTAACCAGCGGACGTACTTTTGGCCATCGAGTAATCAAGGATGGTACACACGCACACACATAGACGCAGACGAAGACATACTGTAACCAGTAAAGAAAGTTCAAAAGTCGGACGGGGCCGACTATATGATACCCTTCACCACTTGGGGTACATACAAGTGATGCAATATCCTTTAGATAGAATAGTCATATCATATTTTCTGGACCATTGGACCATATGGAATCTTCCGAAATTAATTGCGTGAAGTTGTAGATATTTGAACAAAATTAAAACATTCCATACAGATACAATCTGAAATCTATGTAAAATTTAATGTCAAGCATCAATCGGATGAAAACATATAAGGAAGCTATATTTAAACTTGAAACGTCTTCAAATCCAATATTTCATGTAAAGCGAACAGATTGCACAATTGGCATAAAATCACACTAAAGTATATATGTTAGCTATATTTAAATTTGAACCGATTTGAAACTTAACCAAATCATTCTACAATATAGAACAAACATAGACTTCCCGATACGCCATTAACATCAAATCGGATTAAACTATATCTAAAGCTTAACCAATTTCAACCAAACTTGGCATATATCAATCTAGACCTAATTCAATACTCTGTGCAAAAAAAAAAATTGTCTCAATCGGACCAATATTTTGAGTTTGGTGCACTATTTACCTAAAATCGGACGAATCTATATATTGTAGCTATATCTAAATCTGAACCGATTTCAACAAAACATCGAATACATGAATCTAGACCTAATTCAATACTCTGTGCAAAATTTTATTTCAATTGGACCAATATTGGGAGTTTGGTGCACCATTTACCTAAAATCGGACGAAACTATATATGGGAGCTATATCTAAATCTGAACCGATTTCAACCAAACTTGGCATACATCAATGTAGACCTAATTCAATACCCTGTGCAAAATTGTATTTCAATCGGACCAATATTGGGAGTTTGGTGCACCATTTACCTAAAATCGGACGAAACTATATATATATATATAAATCTGAACCGATTTCAACAAAACATCGAATACATGTATCTAGACCTAATTCAATACTCTGTACAAAATGTTGTCTCATTCGGACCAATATTGAGAGTTTGGTGCACCATTTACCTAAAATCGGACGAAACTATATATGACAGCTATATGTAAATCTGAACCGATTTTCTCCAATTTCAATAGAGTTCGTCCTGGGGCCAAATAAGCGACCTGCTAAATTTCATCCAACTAGGATCATAAATGCGAACTGTACTTTGTTCACAAAAATACATAGACGGAAAGACGGACATGCATAAATCGACTCAGAAAGTGATTCTATGCATATTCTCAAAAGGAACAATGGACCAGTCTCGTTTCCTTTTGCCTGTTACAAACATATGCACAAAGACATAATACCCTGTACCACAGTGTGGTGAAGGGTATATAAAATGTTTATATCTTTTGGCCGGTGAAAAGAAAACGGAAGTCAAGTCAAATTGAAATGAAATGCGATAACTCGTAATAATGGAATTTCTTAAAGGAAACCTTTAAGACTTTCATTTCCAGGGTTAAACGCGTATTCTGTTGTGCGTTTTCTACCTTTTTTTATTTTGTATTTTGCTTTTAAAATGTATATTGAAATATCTTTTCACAGGCATTGCATTTGCTTTTAATGAGGAATTCTGTAAAAAGTCATTAATCCTTCAACATCTTTAAACGATGAAGTGAATGATGGAACAATTCAATTGTTTGTAAGGCTACCATCCATCTGGGAAACAGCAATGAGGTGAATTGTAAAATGGTGTAAGTAGCATAGATGGGAAAATCAAAAAAACACCACGCCTGTTTATGGACCTTGGAAAAATATTATTATTAATATTGTTTAAAAAATCCACGTGTGTGATGGACATTGAAAAAATTAACAAAAACACGATTGTTCATTGATTTGAAATATATTCTTAAATCAAAAATAACACGCATGTTTATGGACTTGAAAAATTTTCTTTAAAAAACACGCCTGTTTATGGATTTGAAATATATTCTTAAAATAAAAAACACTCATGTTTATGGACTTGAAAAACATTCTTTGAGAAATCTACGTCTATAATGGATCTTGTAAATTATTCTTTAAATAATCTACACCTGTTATGGCCCTTCAAAAATTTTCTCATGAAAAATATTCTTTAAATAATCTACGCCTGATATGGACCTTCAAAAATTTTCTCATGAAAAATATTCTTTAAATAATCTACGCCTGTAATGGACCTTCAAAAATGTTCTCTAAAAAATCTTCGCATATAATGGACCATGAAAAATATTCTTTAAATAATATACGCCTGTTATGGATCTTCTAAAATGTTCTCTAAAAAATCAACGCCTATAATGGACCAAAAATATTCTTTAAATAATCTACGCCTGTAATGGACCTTGAAAATTATTCTTTAAATAAACTTCGCCTGTAATGGACCTTTAGAATTATTCTTTAAATAATCTACGCCTGTAATGGACCTTGAAAATTATTCTTTAAATAAACTTCGCCTGTAATGGACCTTTAGAATTATTCTTTAAATAATCTACGCCTGTTATGGACCTTAAAAATGTTCTCTAAAAAGTCTACGCCTATAATGGACCATGAAAGATATTCTTTAAATAATCTACGCCGGTAATGGACCATGAAAGATATTCTTTAAATAATCTACGCCGGTAATGGACCTTCAAAAATATTATTTAAATAATCTACGCCTGTTATGAACCTTCAATAATATTCTTTAAATAATCTACGCCTGTAACGGACCTTGAAACTATTCTTTTAATAATGCTTTACCTGTAATGGGCCTTGAGAAAATCGTCTTTATAAAATCCACATATATTATGGACCTTGAAAAAATATTCTTTAAAATATCCACGCCTATAATGGGCTTTGAGAAAATAGTCTTTAAAAAATCCACGTCTTTAACGGACCTTGCGAAAATATTCTTTAAACAATCGACGCTTATAATGGGCCTTGAGAAAATAGTCTTTTAAAAATCCACGACGTTAACAAATAATCTTTAAACAATGCTTTAACTGTAATGGACCTTGAGAAAATATTCTTTAAAAAATCCACGCCCATAATGGGTCTTGAGAAAATAGTCTTTAAAACATCCACGTCTATAACGGACCATGTGAAAATATTCTTGTGAAAATATATATTAAATCCACGACTATAATGGGCCTTGAGAAAATATTCTTAAAAACACCACGAATGTTTGAGTCCTCGAAACTCTCCTTGCATAATAATATTGGCTTGGAACAGACATGTATATATTCTATTTATTTCTATTTTTAACCATTCCCTCCCCTTCCTTCTTCTTTAAAACATTTTTTTTAATTAATTCATTTTGAAGGACTTTAGAAAATAACACATTTATGTTTATTTAATTTTTAGCCACTTATTACATCATTACCCTTTAAGCCATTTAACTGATGACAGAAACAATGCAAAAGTTTTTGTGTTTTTATTTCCCTTTTTGCTTCCATTTCTTCTTCTTCATTTTCTTTCAACTCAAAGTCCAGTGATATAATTGAACAGACTCCAAGACATTAACCCCCACACCATCTGTCTTATTAGCCTTTGGCATTGTTATGGTATGCCGGGTAACTTAAATCCCCTTCCTGACACACACACTCTCTCTGTCGCTCTCGAACATTCTGCTCGTAGCTAAAATCATTTGGCGCAGCAGTGCATTTTTCTATTCTCCCTTTAGGTCCTTTTAACTGGGAGTAGAAAACGTTTAAAATGTATAAATCTTGTTTAAGCTTAATTCAGCAATTTAATAATGTCATTTTATGCATTTGCTTGTGAACGGAACAATTATGGTTTATGGTCTTAAGGTAAGTTGGTTAATACACAAACAAATGCACTCACATACATACTGAGATATCAGGCGAAGGTTGGTTGAAAGGAAATGAAAGTAGACCACAATGAAATAATCTGTATGTAGTTGTGATGAGGGCAAAAAGGAAACGGCAATTTTTGACTTTGTTACCGATAACTAAAATAGCCGTAGCTGCAGTTATGACTGTAAGTAGCCCTGTAAATAGGACAGTGTTTTCATTTTGTCTGGCTACTTATGTTATGGTCATATGTGTGTGAGTGCATGTGTTTTCCATTTGCATGTGTATGGTATCATATCCCATTAACAATGCTGTGGATTGTGGTTTATACCGTAATTCCACAATATGTATCTTTTGTTGTCTGTACTTGTGGTCAAAAACGTTCTTCTTTGGACTTTAGGTGGTAACTTGTCTTACATGCTTACAAACTGCCATAATCTAACGATTTACACTTGTGTCCTGGCATAGACGTGGCCAATGTCGATAAAGTTATAGGCAGAAGCTTTGGTCAGATGGTATAATGCAGGAATTAGAGGATTTATAAAGAATATTTTTTCAAGCTCAATTATAGGCGTGGATTTTTTAAAGAATATTTTTTCAGGACTTACATAATTATAAAGGATATTCTTTGCAGATCCATTATAAAGAATATTTTGAAGCGTGTTTTCAAGACCCGTTATAGGCGTTGCTATTTTAAAGAAAATAGTTCAAAGTCCATTATAAGCATGGATTTTTAAAAGAACATTTTCAAAGGTCCATTATAAGCGTGGATTTTTTTTAAAGAAAACTTTTAAAGGTCTATCAAAGACGTGGATTTTTTAATGAACATTTTTTAAGGTTCATTATAGGCGTGGATTTTTAAGAACATTTTTAAAGTTCATTATAGGCGTGGATTTTTTTAAAAAAAATTTAAGGTTCATTAAAGGCGTAGATTTTTTTAAAAAAAAATTAAGGTTCATTATAGGCGTTGATTTTTGTAAAAAAAATTTTAAGGTTCATTATAGGCGTGGATTTTTTAAGAACATTTTTTAAGGTTCATTATAGGCGTGGATTTTTTAAAGAACATTTTTTAAGGTTTCATTTTTCACGGTCCATTATAGGCGTGGTTCATTATAGAGGGTTCATTATAGAGTTGTGTTTTCTAAGAACATTTTCCACTGCTTTAGAAGTTTTTTATGTGAGTCTTCCTTCGAAAATTGTACCTGCCTCCAAAAGTCACCTTCTTTCTACCACGTCTATGATTTGTATGTGGTAAGTCATGTTTCTACTATTGTAGAATACGTTGCATATCTGCATCACAAGATTTGACTTTATTTGTTTCCGTTTGACCATTGGAGTTACATATTAATGCTGCAAAGCTAGGCACTAACTTACTTTAGCCAATGGTCGTTTTCAACTTTTTCACAGCGAATGTCTTCCTCTTTTCGCTTCGAGGAGGGGATATAATTAAAAATTATAGAATTTAAAATGGTTACATATTGCCCGTGTAGGATTTTTTGTATTAATATTCACTAGATTTTTTTTGGTTGTTCAAAGAGTAGAGAAGGGGATTAAATTGAAAGAAAAAATGCCTTTTTTTGGTAGGAGCTAAACTGAGAAAAACTTCAAAAGTTGTAATTGAATTTAGTGAAATTTTCCAAAGGATAATTTTTAAATATTATCCCAAGAACGTTAGTAAGGTATTGCTCAAAGTAATAGTTTTTTTCAGCATGATTGTAATTACAAAAAACATAAAAATAAAAAAGTTAAAAATATAAAAACTATATTTTTTATTTTCTTTTTTCTTTAAACCTCAACGATTTTGAGAAAAAGAAAAAAATTATTTATCCTAACAAATTCCGCAAAGCATTTCTATTCTTCTTCCATTTTGTTGTAAAATAAAAGTCTCATATTTTTAGCTGACAATGCATTTTGTTACTTACGATTGCTAGGAGTATTCACTTACATGTTATCGAGTATCAACCACATACTATATACATTTATACACATACATATGTATATAGATCTAAACCAGTACAGAACCTGAGGTGAATGCATTCTCAAATACTTATATTTCATGTGTGGCATTAATATTAAACACCTAAAAGGATATGGGGAATATTCTTGTTTAGATATGTTTGCACCACAAATAAGTAAATGTAGGTATATTAGGTGGAATTAATTAATTTAAAAGCGAAATCAAAAATGGATATTGGTAATCTTTGATTTTTTGAAATCTAGATCGATTATAAAGAATATTTTTAAAGAGTATTTTTCAAGGACCGTTAAAGGCGTGTATGTTTTAAACAAAATAGTTAATAGGCGTGGATTTTATGATCAATTTTGGCAATATTTAATAGGCGTGGATTTTTTAAAGAACATTTGTCAAAGTCCATATATGCTTGTTTTTTTTTTAAAGAAAACTTTTCAAGGTCCAATATAAGTTTGGATTTTTTAAAGAACATTTTTCAAGGTCCATCATAGGCGTGGATTTTTTAAAGAAACCTTTTCAAGGTCCATTATAAGCGTGGATTTTTTAAAAAACATTTTTTAAGGTCCATTATTGGCGTCAATTTTTTAAAGAAACCTTTTCAAGGTCCATTATAAGCGTGGATTTTTTAAAAAACATTTTTTAAGGTCCATTATTGGCGTCAATTTTTTAAAGAAAACATTTCAAAGTCCAAAATTTTTCAAGATACCAAAGAGTAGGGGATTTTTTAATTTTTTTCCACTAGCAATAAAAGTTCTATTTTTAAATAATATTTGTTAAGAGTCAATGCAAACGCAGATTTTCTAAATAATATTTTTAAGCAGCGTCGATTTTTTAAGGAATATGTTTGCAAGGACACAAACGGGTGTAAATTTGTCGAAGAATATTTTTTAAGGACCCAAACAGTCAAGGATTTTTAAGAATATTTTTTGAGGACCTAAATTGGCGAGGATTTTTAAGAATATTTCTTATGTGACTAAACAGGCGAGGCTTTTCAAAAATATGTTTAGGGACCTAAACTGGCGATTATTTTTAAGAATATTTTTTGGACCTAAGAATTTTTAAGAATTTTTTTTCAAGGACCACCAAGGCGGATTTCTTTAATGACACCATTTTGGAAGAAGTATGGTCCAATTACACATTCGGACCTTAGATGTCTGACATTCAAGTAAAAAGGAAAAAATGGGTTAAGAACATATTTTGACAGAAGTTATATTACAGTCCCATACCTTTGAAACCAAGAAATGGATAACCTTATATGTGTCTCTGTGTATTTATTAAAAATATATAAAATTCTGTTAAGTTCCACCCCAATGTATCAATTTACATATGACTCCTAGAAGATTTCTTCTAGAGAAATCTGAAACCAAAGTAGACAAAACGAAAAAAGTGGCAATAAAGAAGCTTAGACAGTTATGATTGTTGTATATGATTACTAATGTATTCTCTTGCAGCAATGAATTAATATTTTGTGACAATGCCGAGAATATGTATTATGGGGATTATTTGTTTTAAGGTGCAAAAGTTCAGTGATTAGAGGTGTGTTTGATGTGAAAAATGATATGTTTAAAGAATATTATATATATATACATAAGGTGTGGATTTTTAAATGAATATTCTTCAGGTGCCAACATAACGCGTGGATTTTTAGAAGAGTATTTTTAGGGGCCAAAATTTGGCAGGGTTCTAATGTAATAGGGTATTTCTTGATGGAGGATATACAAAATTTCGTTGCTAAGTAAGTTTTGCAAAAACCATGCTGGTTTCTTAAGCTACTGGTAATGCTGTTTGATTGGTTTGGAGGGAGGTTGGTTGTTTCGTCAACAAACAAAATAGAAAACTGTCGTTCTTTTTTCCACAATTATCTTTTAAGCTACTCAAGAGAATTGTGTGCTGAAAATGTAATTTGTTCTGACTCAGTTGCCTACTTTCTCCCCCCTCTTTCTCTCTGCGATCTTCTTTCCCCTCTTGGGCATATTTACATTAGTTATGGCTGAAAGTTTTCTAGTGGCTTTATGGTCAACTGTGGCATTTGCCATTTTTATTGTTTATCTTTAAACGAAAACAGGCAGCTTGAAACAAAGTAGCTTTTTGTTTCCAATACCCTGCCCCGGACAGTCGTCTAATGTAATTTGTATTCGCTGATGCCCAAGATGTTTTATGCTAATGGATTTTATTGCAGTTCGTTTAGTATTTACTTCATTCTAACT
This sequence comes from Musca vetustissima, assembly GCF_032173495.1. Lineage (NCBI taxonomy): Eukaryota > Metazoa > Arthropoda > Insecta > Diptera > Muscidae > Musca > Musca vetustissima. The sequence continues at coordinate 120,192 of NW_026873776.1, forward strand.
GTCTTTGTTGTTACGTCAAGTAAAGGTTTCTAAGAAATAATTCCTTTGGGAATAAAGCCGAACAAAATTAAATATATACACTGGTGGACAAAACTAAAGCAAAAAAAATTGAACAATTAATTTTGAAATAAATAATAATGTATTGAAAAGGAAATTGTGTCAATTCTGCAAATAATGCAACTCCCCAATGACCCCAATCACTCACATTGCTTTTGAAGTGTGCTTCTTCTTAATAAGCCGATTTCACATTTGTAGCCAGTACCAAATACACCCGATATGTTACTTCACCCGTCGATGTGAAACAGTTATCCCGTAGCATAACGTCAAGATGCATTCCGTTGAAAATACTACGATAGTACGTGGATGGCTGAATATGCTGTGTAACTGAACAGTTATGATGGCCGAATTTGAAACGCTTACTATATGTTTTGGCGCCATCTGTATGTGGAATTCAGAAAGGGGGAAGTTGAAGACTCTTCGAGTAAAACACAGTATTATCAGGAATTGTTGAACCTCTAACTTTCTGATATTCTACAACAAAAGTGTAGTAGAAACTGCCAATCATGTGGACTGGAACTGCCCAGCTAAGCCTATTTACCTATCTCCACTGTCATTATGAAACCGTCAAAGGTTTTAATCTTCCTACAATGGGCAATTATGTCCATAGTAAGTATATCCGTAACCACAACAACAACTATAAGCGTAGAATGTTTATATAATACTTTTTAAAGTTTTATAGTTGCAGTCCTTTGAAAAAATTGTTTTAAAACGACCACTTCCATAAAGTGGATTTTCAATATCACCAAGAATGAATATAAGATTATTCAAATTTAAAAAGGAAACTCCATTTAAATGTCTAAAAATATTATCTTCAGTCTGCTAACCGCGTCCCAGTTCAGCATAAAGCAGGCATTTATGTTTAATGTAATTCTAAATAATAATTTTCTTTTTTTACAGTTATAAAATTAACTTTTAATTAAAAAAAATTCAAATAACTTTATTTAATATTTAAGTTGTCTATTCAAGGAGTTTCTAATATCTATGGTATTAAATATTAAATTGCTCTTGTAGTAGAAGAACTTAACAAACCCGGTTTTTTATATCGTCATCTTGACAAAGATACAAAACAAAAAAGGAATAAGTCCCGATGATTACAGCAATTTTATAGAGTATTCTTCATTATTATTGACATCATTATTAAATTTATCATAATTTTACTAAAGGTTTCTTCTCGTCTGTCAGTCATCCATCCACTCTATTCAGGTAGTCGGCATCCATTACTTAAGTTCATCGTCATCTTTTCAAGGTTTTCCCCTCAAATTTGTCTTGAATGAGTTGTAATGAGATTTGTTTCTTTCTGTAACAAGTGGGGGGCAACAAGTTCCATACTGATACCCTACTGGCGTGTATTCCAGTACTTAGGTTTCAAATCAAATCAGACCAATTAAAATTGTTTGTAGAATAATTGAGTTATATTAAAAATTTTCCATGTGTAAGTTATTTATCCACCAAGGTACTGGAGCATTTCTTATTCTAATTCTGTGGGAAAACTATACAATTGATCCGTTTCAAATACAGGCGATTAGTTGAAGGTACATTTCGTCAGCTGATCAGCTCGGACTACAACCGATCAGCTCTGAATAAAGCTGATCAGATCTCAGACTACAGCTGATTAGACCTTTGACTACAGCTAATCAGCTTTTACGACAGCTGATTAGCCCTGAATAAAGCTGATCAGATCTCTGGCAACAACTGATCAGATCTCTGACGACAGCTGATCAGGTATCTGACTACAGCTGATCAGATCTTTGACTACAGCTAATCACCTCTTACTACAGCTGATCAGCTCTCTGACCACAGCTGATCACCTCAGCTCTTACTACAGCTGATCAGTACTCTGACTACAGCTGATCAGTACTCTGACTACAGCTGAGCGGTACTCTGACTACAGCTGATCAGTACTCTGACTATAGCTTATCAGTACTCTGACTACAGCTGATCAGTACTCTGACTACAGCTGATCAGCTCTGACTACAGTCAGTGCTAATCAGCTGTAGTCAGAACTGATCAGCTCTGACTACTGCTGATCAGTTCTGACTACAGCTGATTAGCACTGACTACAGATGATCAACTCTCTGACTACAGCTGATCAGCTCTGACTACAGCTGATCAGCTCTGACTACAGCTGATCAGCTCTGACTACAGCTGATCAGCTCTGACTACAGCTGATCAGCTCTGACTACAGCTGATCAGCTCTGACTACAGCTGATCAGCTCTGACTACAGCTGATCAGCTCTGACTACAGCTGATCAGCTCTGACTACAGCTGATCAGCTCTGACTACAGCTGATCAGCTCTGACTACAGCTGATCAGCTCTGACTACAGCTGATCAGCTCTGACTACAGCTGATCAGCTCTGACTACAGCTGATCAGCTCTGACTACAGCTGATCAGCTCTGACTACAGCTGATCAGTACTCTGACTACAGCTGATCAGTACTCTGACTACAGCTGATCAGCTCTGACTACAGCTGATCAGCTCTGACTACAGCTGATCAGCTCTGACTACAGCTGATCAGCTCTGACTACAGCTGATCAGCTCTGACTACAGCTGATCTGCTCTGACTACAGCCGATCAGGGCTTGAAAAAAAGTTATTTAAAAACTCGAGGCCTTATATCAGGGAATAAAAAGTAATCTTTAAAAAAGTTAGGCCTTATAAAAGGCCTACAAATTTATTTAATTAAATTAATTTATATAAAATACAACAAGTTCCAGCATTACAAAATTTCTGAATCATCTTAAATATATATACAAATAGTTGTATGGTTATGTTTGTGTTTGAGTCGTTTTTGTTACCATTGCAGCTTCACTTGTATCTACCAACATTTTGAGGCCTAGTAAAGTCGTAGACAACGTCATTTGTTCTATGGGCCACTTAAATATATTTCCTTCCTTCCTGTGGTAATGATGTTTTTGTTTTCTCTTTCCATCTCTGCCTTCCACTGCCCCTTTATTTGAATTGCAACATTTTTAGTTTATGCACAAAGTTGCCTCTCTGGTTATGAACACGATACCCTACACAACTACCACGGAACTCGGATGTTTATTCCGATTCCCTTCACGATGGGTTGTGTTGTGATGTTCCCTATATTCGACTAGAAAACACAAAAAAAAAAGAGTTTTCGGCCCAATTCATCCCAAAATTTATATCAGATCATCATCGAAAATAATAGGCGTTGTCTTTGACCATATTTGGAACTTCATGGACAATTTTAAAGGAATCAGCGCTATATTTCCGCCCTCTTATGAGGTAATGGGTTACTAAATAATATCTGAATACGTAAGCACCTGTAAATATTTGTGTGTAACTCCCACATCCGAGTACATACGACAATGTAATTGGAGTCATTTTGAAGGTCAACCATTCGTCTTGGTGGATTCACTATCAACTTCGCTGATCTATATACTTCGCCAGTAAATATATACGCCATAGAATGCAAAGTTTGTCATTTTTCACACAAAAGTCAGGATCCATTTGACCCGCTAATTAATTACCGATCTTTATCAAAGCAGGCATGCATATTCTCTGTCCCAATCCTCTTCTCCATGTAAAATTTCGAGTCATATTTGCGGCCTTTAGAGCGACCAGAAAAACCGACAAAAATTAAATATTAACCGATCTTTACCAAAAACAATAGTGGTCTTCACTAGCCAAAACCCTTCTTACATGCAAAATTTCGTGAAGATTGGTTACCGTTGTGCGACTAAAGTCGCAATTTGCAACCTTTTTGATGTCCTGTAACTGTGTTTGAAACTTTTTAAGCTTTGTGCGAATTTTCTTCTTTGATATTTTTAAAGTTTAATTTTCCTTTTTATGTGTTAATTCAAACTAATTTAGATTTTTCTACGTCGTTTTTGAGTTCCAAGGGTATCTGACATATTCTCGGACCAGTTTTATTGACAAATTTATTTTTCTGTGCGACCTTTTTTCAAGGGAACGACTTTTTGTGCAACTTTTTTAAAATTGCCAGCGGTAACACTGTTGGGTAGGGTATAAAAATCTAATTCTATAGCACGTACGGATGTTTAATAGAACATTGCTGACAGTTATTGTTATAGATCCGGACATACAAAAAGTTGAATTATTATCCATTATTTAGTTCTGACAACTTTGTATCAAAACAACCTCTTTGGGCTGCTTCCACATATTATATATTGAATGAGTGAGTTTGCTTAGCTGAACAGTTAAATATGTGCAATGTTTCGTGTGATCGTGTGTGCTGAACATATAATTGTTATCGTGTCATCAATTAGTCCCCTCCAGGGACGTACGAAATGAATTTTTTTTTCACAGTAAATTTATGTTTGCAACAGCGAATTTTTTCATTTTGTACTACCGGAATTTCAGAAAGATTCAACAGAGATAGAACAGTTTCGGATAGATCCACTGATCTTTTAGAGAGTTAAACTGCGTAAAAAATGTTTATCGACGCCTTCACGATGAATATCACGAGCAGGACAGCATGCTTCAAATTAACTTCTAAAGCAGCACATCTATAACAGGTTTAATCCGGGAAAAATTGAAAATGCTGACGTTCTCCACTTCCATTGCATTTCATTGAAATATGATTATATGAGTTAACCCGGTGTATCGACAATCCACAAGTTTTGGCACACATAATCCTTGAAATAAAATTGTTTTAAATAACTTAAGTTTTCAGCTTGGACGATCCTTTAAACAGCTTAGTCTTAGTCCACACGGAATTTGACAAATAAACATTTTTAGTATTCCTGCTTCTTTGTGAGGCTACCTAATAGGAATTAAATATTATTATATATTGATTTATCTGAACTGTTTGTTCTTAAGGAAGATACAACAATCCAGAGTAATTGTTACAACATATGCACAAGTGTTGATGTAACACATATTAAAACATCCATACGCTTTTGAACACACACGCACACACTTCTTCTACTTGTGATGTGCCATTTTCAAAAAGGGACAGCCCTTCAAGGAAAAGTGATAAAATTGTTGAGCAATGAAGCAGACCTTTTAATGTTTAAAATTTCGTAAATACATTCGTTATCTTTGCGGGGCATACGGTGTGATATTTTCGATTATTTTTTAGATCTGGATTTTCTCGTAAATGTTATATATAATTAAAATGCTTGTATAATTAATTATTGTCAGCTGACATAATTTCTTGAATATCTTGTGGGTGTGTGGATATTGGCTAAAAAACTGACTAATAAACCAATGATGTGCACAAGAGCAAGAAATGAAAGAAATTAAGTTGCGCAAATAGTTTCGAGGAATCAGAACACACGCAAATAGAGCTAGCTTCGAACGCGAATTTCAGATATTTGTAATTGGTTTGAACTCTACGTCTCAGTTATGTGGCTGAAGGCTGCATTCAATTGATCATAATTATTCATCAAACCCTTCGCAAAGGTGCGGTGTAACCTTTCCATTCGAACATTTACTGCAGTCAAACTATAACGTCTGTACTTTTGTGGGTATTCACGCATCTTGTATCGGTAATGAATATTGATCTGCAGATCTTATCTAACACCTTCCCGAGACCCTCTGCGGCATCAGCCGCTGGAATAACCAACACAACATCATCCTCAGTTTACTCAGCGGTGCTTCAACGATTACCACATTGCCTATTCTTGATGTTGTTCGATACTTATATGTTCCTTTTCCCATAAATTGATTGGGAATGAATAGCTGCCATAACAGAACCTAACGGTCTGAATGAACCCAATGCGATTACTGAAAAAATCATCTCTAACAGGGTGTAATAGGAAAATATAAATCTGTAAGGCATTAAATATCCCCATTCCCTTGCCATAACAGTGATTAAGAGAAATTCAACATAAGTGTATCAGAAGTAATTTGTGTTCAAAAATTGCCATTGGAAAACCTCAAATGAAATGTTCACTTCCCCTCAAATAGAATGGAGGGGGCTGCTACCACAAGAGAACCTAAAGATAAATTCAACATAAATGTGTCAGAGTTTATTTCAGGTCAAAAATTAACGGTCGTATATGTAGTTTCTGTAAATAATCATCTTCAACATCAACATCTGTGATCAGAATAATAAGTACCCAATCCTCAAATCAACATAAATGTTCAAATTTTCTATAAAAAATTCCACAGAAAGTGCCTTTTCATCAATAAAAATGAGATGTTCCTTTTCCCCTTAGATTGTATGGAATTCAATATTATTATTAATGGATAAGTGTATTTTGTGTTAAAAACATACAGGGTTTTTGGAAATTCGAACTATGACTATTCGAAAAGTACTAAAATGTACTTAATTTGGTACAATTTCGTATGCGAAATTTGGAATGAGAATTAGGGTTGAGATGCAGAGTCTATTTAAGGAGATGGTTTTGAAGCGTGTACTCATGTGTACGAAAATTACTATATGGTACTATATTTGGTACAAATTTAATTTTGAGATACAAATCGAGCTGGAATCATGAAATTTGAAATTACCATTACCGTCGGAGTGTAGAATTGGATATGTACTTAGTTTTGGAAATTGTTAACTTATGTGTACGAAAAGTACTAAATCGTACTATAATTGGTACAATTTGGATTTGGGTGAACCGATAGAGCGCGAACAATGAAATTTGAAGTCAGGATCATTGTAGGGGTGTAGGATTGGGGTTAGAACTCAGTTTAAGACATTATTTCTTATGGGTACTAAATTTGGTAAAATTTGGATTTTAGGTGATCAAATACAGCTAGAATCATAAAATTTGGAGTCAGGATCACTGTCGAGGTGTAAGATTGAGGATGTAGGAAGTTTTAAAAAGTTGTACAAATGTGTACTAAATTTGGTACAATTTGAATTGTGGGTGAATCGATAGAGTTGGAATCCTGAAACATGGATTTAGGATCACTGTAGGGGTGTTGGTTTAGGATATGTAGGCATTTTTGGAAATTGAATTGCGGGTGAACCTCTAGAGTTGGAATCCGGAAACTTGTATTTAGGATCGCTGTGGGGATGTTGGATTGGGGTATGTAGGAACTTTTGGAAATTCGTACTACTGTGTACTAAATTAGGTACAATTTGAATTGCGGGTGAACCTAGTTGGAATCCTGAATCTTGTGTTTAGGATCACATTTTAGAAATTTGTACTAATGTGTACTAATTATGGTACAATTTAAATAGTTGGTCAACCAATAAAGTTGGAATCCTGAAAATTGGATTTAGGATAACTGTGGGGGTGTAGGATTGAGGTATGTAGGAAGTTTTGGAAATTAGTACAACTATGTACTAAATTAGGTACAATTTGAATTGTGGGTGAACCAATAGAGTTGGAATCCTGAAAATTGGATTTAGGATCACTGTGGGGTGTATGTTTGGGTTAAGTAGGAAGTTTGGAAATTCGTACTACTGTGTACTAAATTTGATACTATTTGGATTTGGTTGAACCAATGAGTCTGTAATCCTGAAATTGGGGAAATAAGCTTCTTATTGGATTATATGTATATCATAGTATATAGTAAGGGAACGCAATGGACATGAAATCGGTTATATGATTTCTGTTGGATGGTTGAGGTGTGTACTTATGGAAATTTATATTATTTGTTAAATGAAACCAAATTTGGTAAAATTTCGATTTAGGTAAACCTTTAGAGCGCGAATCATGAAATGTGGTACTAAATGGTACTCAAATTTCATTTATGGTCGATATTAATGTGCAGATTGATTAGTTTTCCTGGCATATGCAGTATTTTGTGAAAATAACATAATATGTTAATACATGTTTAAATTATTCCCACATTCGCTAACGATTACTTTGTTAGGCATATGCTATATGATAAAAATGATTTATGTAATGATGATAAAATTAATGTGACAACAAAATGTACACATTTTGGTTATGTCGAATATCACCAAAGTTTGTTTTCACTTATATTTCTACTTAAAAATGTTTTCAAATGGTTTTTGTCTGAGGTTGCTTTTTTAGCATTACCTTATAATTAAGATTTTATCTAATTCACGATTTCACTTGGATTGCATGATTTAGGTAGTAATGAAAATTGGTGATTATGTGTTAAAAATGGTGCTAAATGTGATACATATTGGGTTTATGTGAACCTATAGAATCTTGAAATTTGGAATTAAGATTGGGGTATGTAAGAAGGATTGAAATTTCGTACTTATGATTGTTAAAGTATGTAGTTATGGAAATTTATATTAATGTTCACTAACTGATACCCAATTTGGATTTGGGAGAAGCTATATTTATTTATTTTTTTTTTCAAAATAAGTATTACAGGACTAATACAGGGTAAAAAATTACACCAAATTTAGTATAGAGGTAGATTTCTGTTGCGGTCGGAATGGATGTGTAGTGTTGAGAAATAGAGGTAGATTTGAAAAACGTATCATAAGAGGACATATGTAATAAATGGTTCTAAAATTGTTATAATGGTCGGTATAGTGTTTTAGATACATCCCACATTCGAGGGTATATGCTAGTTTTGAATAAAAACGACAGGTTTTCATTGATTTCTATTGCTGATTTTTCCATAGGTTATATGGCTTTCCATAAAAATTATAAACGTTAATACATTTATCCGTTTGGAATTTATATAATTTAAATGAAATGTATGCATTATCCATACCTAAGCATAAGCCGCTTAGTACTTTAGGATATTGAGAATAAAAGACTTCAGTCCAGCTATTGACGCATCTGAAAATAAATTTGATTTTTGTTAATATTAAAAGTTTTATTATTATTATTTTTTATTTATTTATTTATTTACTTTTTTCATAAAAAATAAGGGCATATGACCTTAACAATAAAAAAGCAGTATTGAAATATTTTAGTCTCTTTAATCCGAAAAGACATTTACAGATATCCGTTTATTGATTATTATTGAAAAACTTGTTGGATATTAACAAATAAAGAGGCGTTTTACCAAATGGAGAAAAATAGCTTGTTAGTTGAAACGAATGCCGTTTAAATAAAAAATAGGACATTTCAACAATTAATTGGGTGATTTTCAACTTACCACACAATATTGAAATTGAATTCATTTGTGCACTTACTGTATGTTTTTTGTTCTGGAATTTTCGAAATAAAATTAAGCCACTTTATCGTATCTCGAAACACTTACACAATGGGAGAGTGAGAGAGTGTGCGTTTATATTTTTATTACATGTTTATAAATAAATATATTTATATGCTTAATTTTGTAAAAAAAAACAAAGTTATGAATATTTTTTGTTATTGTTTTTGTTTGTTAAAAGAAACAAAACTCCCATTAAAGAAACGAAAACAAAAAAAACATTGTTGGCAACGACTTTTGGCATTTACCAACACATGCAAGCATACATGTATGGAAATTTACAATATGAACAACAACAAGAAAAAATGTGTGAAATGAAAACATAATCATAAATTTCATACATAGTCCAATTAATGTTTACTCTTTTCTTGTTGTTGTTTCAGCAAAATTGCTGCACATATATAACCCACTGACAGACATATCCACCTATCAACAATATGCATAGTGATTAACCGTTCATTGTGAAAGTGATATAAATCATTTTTATGAATTACGATTTAAATATGGATAACAAGGATGACAGCTACAATTGAAGTATCTGTCTATAAGCGTTGATTTTTTAATAACTTTTTTCATGGACCACCTAACATATAAGCTTGAACGTTTTAACGCATGTTTTGCAGGAATGGTCCGTGCTTTAGTTTTGTTTCTTTTGAATATTTTTTTTTCAATGATAATTGTAATTATAAAAGTGGAGTTTTCAAATAATATCTTTCAAAAATGTTTCGGGACATTGGCGTCGATTTTTTAAATAATAGGATGTCCAAAATGTTTAAATTATATTATAAGCATAACCAGTGAACAGTGCACAACTACCACGGAACTCCAACGCCCTGATGATATTTCGAGCATGGGCATGGACGGGTCCACGTCCTTCAGGAGTAAATATATACGCTATAGAATACAAATTTTGTCATTTTTCACACAAAAGTCAGGGTCCATATGACACGCTAAATATTGACCGAGCTTTATCAAAACAGACATGCTTATTCTTTGGCCCGATTGCTCCTCCATGTAAAAATTTGAGATGTTTGGGCCATAATATACTGCCTTTACCAAAAACAACAGGGGTCTCCATTGGGCAGAACCCATCCTACATGCAAAATTTCTTGAAGATTGGTCCATAACTGTGGCCTTTATCGTGTTTACAAATTATAATGGACAGACGGACGGACGGACACACATGTTTAGATCGACTCAGTAGTCGAGATATGATGATCGGTATACTTAAAAGTGGGTTAAGGACCAATATTAGGACCATTGTTAGGTTCTTGCCATATGTTCGATATTTGGAAGTTTTGGCTTCATTGTTTGTAATTTGGCATAAAATGTTCAATATGGGTTAATGTTTGGACATATTTCGAGGTTTTATCCCCATTATTTAAGATACCGTGTTCTTGAATGATAATAACAAATTTGGGGAAATTTTCGATATGGGACAATTTTGACAATTGTAAATTTCTCGTTTTCAGTATTTTGAAAGTTTTAGTCGAATTTTCGAATAGAAGCGGCTATTATTTGGGATTTAAGATTCTTTTAAACGATTCTATATGTATATCCACGTTTTGACTTATGCCCCATAAAGAAGTTCCGGTCCTGTCCTGTCTCCCAACAAAATTTTCAATATAATTATATGTTTTTATGTGACTTCCGAAGGCCTCACCTATTTTTTGGTACGTTAAAGTTCCTAGTCCGGTTTCCAATAATCATTTAGAGACCTATTCTCCATATAAAAGTCCTGACCTTTTTAAAAACTTCGCGTGCACACCACATGGTGGGGAGTATAAAAGATCGACTTTTTACATGTTACATAATAGTTTTGCATGAGAAACCCAACCTAAAAGGGTAGATTGTACAAATAAAATTTAGTTAGAGATTCTTTAATAATTTTTGTTATTTGAATTTTGCCTTGTAAGGGCAGTGATCATTTCAAAGTAATTTTTAAGTGATTATTTGTACTCTTTCGAGTCGAGCTTGATGATCTAAGTTTTGCAATGAAAAGGAAAGCCAGGAGAAGAACATACGTACCCACCATTATGCGACGGGTTTCGCCGTTGGTTAAGCGGCTCATCAGGCATATTGGGCTATGTGGCTTTACAAAGGCCGTACGTTAATAACTTGTATTTATTCCGCCCTGATGCGAAACTTGCATATGCGAATTAAATTCAAATTTATCAAAGTTCGACATTTTTCTTAATTCTAGGAACAGTCCTTTTTAAAGCAGATTTTTGTTGTAGCGATGGATAATTAATCCACACACCTACAATTGCTTCCATGGTATACACATGTTTTTGCGCAACCGTTTTTGGAAGTGTGTTGATGGCTCAGAACGGCTTTCCTTTTCATTGAAAAACTTTCTTTCGAAAGAGTATAATAATTTTTTTTAATAATATATTTTTTGAACATGCATCCGAGTAAATATTTTCCAACAACCAACCGATCTATTAGTTTTAATTTTTTGGATTTGGAGTTAACACATTCTTCTGCATTTTCCTACTAACGTAATAGCAATTACCCAACGTATACACGCACACACTCGCACATTCAAAAATTCTCTGAACCCAAAATTTAACGTTGTGATGTTTGTGTTATATTACTTGTTTTACTCGCATGTTGTATTTCATACACATATTAAACAAATATTTAACGTCTTTTACAAATACACACACATATATACTAAGTACACATCCAACAGACTTTTACAATTGCAAACATACACACACGTGTACATATATTTAGACATGTGTTATATGTTTAAATTTAGTAAATAAACATTGAAATTGCATAGCCTGAACTCTCGAGCAATGTTTCGTTTTAAAATTATCTCTAAGGTCTCTCGCCTTCACCCTTCGTCACATGGTGTTCTTACAGGAACTCCTAACTTCAGATTGCATCAATCTCCTTAACCAAACACATTTACACAAATATCCCTATGAGTATTTAATTAAATTGGAATGCAAGAATAATAACTTCAACTTCGAAATGCAATGAGAATACCACCAGGGTATTTGTTGGATAAAGTTTCATAATTGCCATGCCAATGCCGAAGGGGTTTTGAATATGAATATGAAATTATATTATTGGTTTATTTGAGAGTAATGAAATAGTATACATAGGTACAGCACTTCGAATTTAGTAATGTTCACAAGTGAATGAATGGGGCTAAAAGAATGAATTATTATGAAGGACTTTTTCGTATGTCGTATCGTATGTACACAATGGATATGACTGACATATAGAGACTTTTTCAATAGCATTATTTATTTTTGGCATTGAACGAAAAAATTATTTTTTGGAAATAAATAATCAGATGGCAATTTCATAAAACAGCTAGTTTTGATAGTAAACGTTTTCGAGATGAATAAACACCATCCTGCGATAATTTGGCGAAGAGGTGGAATGAGCCTCATCAGTCAAGATCAATTGTCGATAAAATTCCGTCTCATTATACCCTACATAATTATGTTGTCAGGGTATTATAGCCTTGTGTGTCCCTTAGAATTTGTAACGCCGCGAAATATTGGTCATATTAGTTAGTGGAAAAAAATCCATTACTTTTTCGGCAGATGGCTGTACTGATAGATTTCTCGTAAAGTATCGATCAAACAATCTCAGATTTATGGTCGTAATTGGTTTTGTAGCTTCCGATTAAGTAGGCCGGTCGTCGAAAATGTCTGGTTGTTCTGGTTGCTCTAGAGATCACCAATTTGAGGCGAGCATCACGAAATTTTGCACAGAGAAAGTGGTCTGACCATAGAATAAGCATGACTGTTTTGATGAATATCGGGACTTTATAATAGTATAACCAAAAGAATTGGTCGACCTTTAAATTAATACCAATTATGTTGCTGAATGTACTCAGGGTCTATCTATTCTGATATTATTTAGTAAAACAAAAGTCGAAATCAGACCGTGAAGGAAATCTGACCTACAAATTTGAAAGACTGGGTCAAATCAACCAAGATCTTTCCCTGTAAAATGCATGTTCGGAAAATAAGCCAGGGTAAGAAAGAGGAGCGAAATAATGCCAAGGCTCGGAATATAGATCCGCAGTAAATATGAGTTCTGTTCATTAGTTTTTATAAATATAGAGGTGTTGTAAACTTCATCATCAATGGCAGTTTAATAAAGCAAGCATAAATTTATTGAATGTATCTTTTTCTCGGTTTATTTATAGTTTTATTCGATTCTTCGTTTGCGAAAAAATTCTGGAAAAAAGAGAAAAAAAACAATTAAAAATCGGCTTATAAAGTTAAATCGATACATATGGAAATTGATGTTTTACACATTGACTTCTTCGGTATGTACGTATGTTTATTGGAAATAAAAGACAGATTTTCTTTTCATATATTTGCCATTGCCTAGTTCTTATGTTTAATTTTACACTGTACTTCTTACTCGTGATATTTCAACATGTAAAGAGTTTTTTTGCATCCGGGACTGAGTGCAATATATTGGCATCCAGCCTATTGTGTTTTATACAAGCGAGAATAAAAATACCTTATAGAAGATATTAAATAGGTGGAGGTGTATATATAAATTGTATTTTTTTATAAATGTGTAATATAAATGAATGTGTATATTTGCGCTATCAAAAGAAAATAATTGCAAGCCACTACCATCAATTATCATTGTTTTTCTCTTGCTCATAATTCATACAACTTATTGCGATTTCCAAAATGTATGAAAATTTATTTCACAAAAAACGCGGGAAGTTGAAAAAATCCACCTGAGTAGCAGATTCGCCATACATATGTAGGCGAATGTGCTGTGTGTGTGCTAACATATTTTTTTTTTTTGCATTTTAAATAAGTTAGATGTATATGTTTTTTGGTTAAATAAATTATTTACTATCATGATTTTCGTGGTGTTGAAATTCGATTTCCCTCGAGCATAACCATAAGCCACCCACATCATTTTCACAAAAAAAGACACTAATTTTCCTCGCGTTCACTGACTTAGAATGCGAATGGTGAAGGAATGTCGAAACAGATAGGTAGACACAATGAAGTCATGTTGCAAAACATTTCAAATGTAATTTATTAAAACATATTGCCGTAAATTAGAGAGCACGAGGTGAACATTTCAAAGTGGTATATATTTCATTTAATGAATGCTAGTTGGAGTTATATAAAACCATTTTATTATAGTTGCATGATATTTTGGGCTATTCCACAAAACTCAAGTTTGTGCCCAGACTCTATATTTTATGTATTATAGCTTTATGGAGCCCCAAGAGTTTGTAACGCCGCAAAATATTGGTCCTAGACCCACCTTTAAGTATACCGATCGTCATATCACGTCTAGCTGAGTCGATCTAGACATGTGTGTCCGTCCGTCTGTCCATTATATTTCACGAAATTTTGCATGTAGGATGGGTTCTGGCCAATGAAGACCCCTATTGTTTTTGGTAAAGATCGGTTAATATCTAGGGGATGAAATGGACCAAATACTTAATTTTTATCGCTTTTTCTGGTCGCTCTAGAGGCCGCAATTATGACCCAAACATCGCGAATTTTTACACAGAGGATCGGTCAATATTTAGCGGGTCAGATGTAACCTGACTTTTGTGTCAAAAATTACAAAATTTGTATTCTATAGCGTATAGATTTACCCCTGAAGGACATAGACCCGACAAATTGTTGGTATATCCAAGGGCAGTGGTTGATACCAATTATATGGTCGTATGTACTCAGATGTGGGAGTTACACTTAAATATTTACAGGTGCTTATGTATTCAGATATTATTTAGTAACCATTTACCACACTAGAGAGCAGAAATATAGCGCTGATCACTTTAAAATATTCTATGAAGTTCCAGTTATGGTCAAGGATAACGCCTAAAATTTTCGGTGACGATCAGATAATTATATTGTGATGAAGTAAACCGAAAACTTAATTTTTTGTGTTTTTTCGTGTCGATCTACAGGCTCCAATGGGTATAAGAACATTATAACACAACCCACGGGAAGGGAATCTGAAAAAGTAATTATATGGGCTGCACTGAATATTAGTAATATTTGTTGACCTCCGGTCGGTCAAGAGTGCAAATATCCCAAAATATTGCCCAAGCTCAGAATATAGATCCACAGAATGTTAGTTTTTCGTGGATGCTGTGTAGGGTATCATATGGTCGGCCCCGTCCATTTTCAGGGCCAGCACAGCTCGATGTTATAAGGTATTTTTTTTATATACATTTTCAGGACCGGTACAGCTTGAATTTGTTTAACCTATACAACTATGTTGTAAGGGTATTACATCACAAGAGTTTGTTACGCCGCGAAATATTGTTCGTAGAGACATATTTTAGTATATCGATCATATCTCGACTAGCTGAGTCGATCTAGACATGTGTGTCCGTACGTCTGTCCATTGTACTTTCTTAACATGATAGGCAATAGCTATATGGATCAATCGTCCTAAAACTTTGTATGTAGAACGGGTTTCTGGACAAAGAGGATGATTACTAGTAATGATCGATTAATATTAAAAGGACGAAAAGGAAAAAAAACGTACTTTTTTTGTTTTTCTGGTAACTCTAGAGGCCACAATTATGATCCGAACATAACGAAATTTTCCACAGAGAAAGGAGTCTGACCTAGGAAATTGTATTTGAGGCTCCAGTTATGATCAAGGATGACATATAGAATTTACCATTATTACCAGATTATATTTCGGGGATGAAATTGACCGAAAACTTTATGTTTGACTGGCTCTCTAGTCGCTTTAGGCGCAACAATTATAAGCCACTGGAAGGCGATCTGACCAACTAATTCGAAGAGCTGTCTGAATTTATTCGGAAAATATGCCACGGAGGAGCCGCATACCACTAATCGGTCAAGAAAGTGCAAATATGACGAATGTCGGGCAGATATTGTTCATCGTTCCGTCAATTCGTGCCAAGGCGGCAATTCGTACCAAGGCGGCTAAACCATCCAGGTCTTAGTTGTGCCAAAATCACTCTGGTTCGTCGCGATAGCTACTGCTATCGTAGGCGGGTGATCTCCGAGGATTATATTCACTATATATTCTTAAATTGCTTCCTCAACTGCATCAGTATGAGTACAATTTAATTCTACTTGATAGGCCGGCGACCTAGAGGCTCCCTTTTGTATCTTTTGACCTCTTTCCAGATCATGACGATCCTTCCTGGCATGCCTAGATGATGGGTGTCTATCTATAAAGTAATGATGTTGATGGCTACTTCTATAATCTCCAAACAGGTATAGCATCGAGTCATTATATTGGAGTCATTAGGTGACACCCTGTTGCAGTCCTCAGGGCGGCATTATGGCAGGATTGTGAACTTTTCATTGCGTTGCACTAACGTTGGTGGACCACACTGGAGCCTTATAGGTTAACACTGACTGGCCTATTGTTATGTATGTTGTTATCAAGGTTTCTTTGTCAGCTCCCCAAGTGCGTCCGGTTAACGACCTGAGAACATTGTTCCTGCTCCTGACCTTAACGCAAATAGCTGTACATTCTCGGACGACTTATAAAGGCGAACCTTGGTGTAATTTGTGATCTCCGGTGTCGATGTGTGCGGATATTTTCATATTCCTAGTTGTACACCTTCTAGCACAATTTTCGGTTCTGACACTGTGATTGTTCAAACATACGCGTACGTTACGATCTTCATGCCATCTTTTGGGCTTGGAACAGAACGGTAGAGGTTAAACAGTTCCGGACTCCTTGTTTTTTAAGTTGCTACCATAAGCATAATTTGAATAAACAAAAAATATTCCAAATACTTCAACAAACGTGGATTTTTTAACGTTATCATATGTGAACATTTTTTAATAACTATCAGATGATATTTTTTCGTTTCCCTGAAAAAAATTTTTTCTTTGAAGATATTGTTGTTCTTCTTGAAATTCGATATATGAAAATTTTCTCTTGCCTCATACTTAAATCATACTCACATATGGAATTCTTACCACATTTTGGCCTTACCCAATGAAATTGTAAATATTTGTAGCCCAGCAAAATGAACAACGAAATCGAAAATACATATTTTCCAACCAACCAACAAACCAACCGCACAAAAAGAACAAAGTTTATATTTCGTACATGAATTGCAAATACATGCAGACAGTAAAGTGAAATATTTTCCAAGTATCTTCAATCGAATGAGGGAATTACAAACAGAAGGTAGAAGAACGTGAAGAATATTTTTTTTTTCATTGTGCAAAAAGTAAATAATAATGTGTGTTTAATAAGGGGGCCTTTCAATGTGGTGTGGCCCCTAATATTGCCGTGTAACTGCTATGCATGCCAAACAAATATATACTTGAAATTTAGCTGTCACTGAACGATATCTGTGTGATTCTATACTGAGAAAACCACCTCGAATGAAAGCGTTATGTATTTTTTATCGAGGCTTTACCAGAACCTATATTGAATATTTTCTTTCAAATGGGCTCTTCGAATCTGAAATCCAAAATATTCTGAATGCTGTTGGGAGTTTTCTATACGGCAATGAACCTTAACGTACCTAATATTGGATGAAAATGTGTCGGGTTTTTGTCGGAACATGGACATATATGAAACATTTCTGCATGATTTTTAAACAACTGAAAACAGTAAAAGTAACAAATATACAACTCAAGGGTTAGGGAAGATATTTCTTTTAAAAAAATTAATTTAATAAACGTTTACAGTCCGATATTCCTTTTGAAAATGTTCTAATATTTGTATTAACAAATTCACGGTCTAATAGCCTGCATAAATATGTTATACTGTATATTCGAAACTCTATTTTGCCATTAAGGGGATACCCCAATCCCGGGGTCAAAAATTTTTTTGATTTAATTCGAATCTACACTAATTCAAGAATGTCCCTACAATTTCAAGTGAAAATCTCAAGAACTCTTGAAGATATAGCCGATTTATTGAGTCAGCATCAAGTGACGGCTAAAGGGCTTCTCAAACATTAAACGCGTTTTTCTCTATTGTGAATGGCGGACACGATAACTCAAAAACTAACAACCCAATCGATTCCAAATGTTTACACGTTTCTCTGTGAGTGTATAGCTATCGTATGAACTAGGATAAAGCCAATCGGTAAAGATCTTCCTTATTTTTTAACTTGGTTTTTGGTCAAAAATCAGCGATTTTCCAAAAAACATTTTTTTTTTCAAAGTTCCGCCATTTTGCTAGTTTTAGAGCGAAGTCAATAATCCTAGTTCATACGAGAGCCAGACATGTACTCTTTCTAACACCGTTGGAATTTTCGGATTCCGATGTTCCAGTGAGGAGTCATCAAAAATAAGGACTTCTCTTTAATTACAAAAAACAACAACAAACAATTTTTGTAAATTATTTTTCTTCTCTTTTAAATCTTCAAATATATATGTGCAAAGTTACAAAGCTTAACAGGCATTGGTATTGATTTAACAGCCCATTGAAAATCTTGAAAAATTTAATAGGTATTTGTCATTCTGAACTAGGGGGCGTATAAGCATATGAACTGTGTATAATAAAAAAATCCACGTAATGTATACGCCACCATTGCATTAGGCATTTGGTGCTTAGCACAATATATATAATATATCGGATACCTTGATTTATACTTTGGGTTAACATTGTAATCATTTTTCTACTTTAAGGCCCTCAATATATATTCTTCGAAAAAAGAGCCTGCACCTGTTTTAATAATCCTCCCGAAAAAGTCACTCAGCAAAGTAAACAAATGGTGGAAATGCTAACAAAATGTTCATTCATAGTACGAGCACTTCAATAATAACTAGATTTGTTTCCTTTGAACTGCAATGTGATTGTTGGTTTTACCAGAAGGGGAAAAAGCGTGTGCAGCCACTCGCCAACTCAAGCCCTCCTGTGAATCTTCAATTCAGTTTACCATTGTAGTAGTAGTTTCATATGAATGTTAGTAAATGATTACAAAAAAATACTCTCACACACAATCAGCAGGATAACGAATCAAAAATAAAAAAAAAATGCCAACGAGTTTCCAATAAAGATTTATGGGATGATATACTCATAAAAATTCCAATTTTACAATGTTAGAATTTTTGGTGTTTCTTTATTTATTTTTTCTTTTCAATTCTGGGAAAGAAATATGTAGATAAAAACAAAAACCTTTACGAAAATACCACTTTTTAAAGGGGAGTTTTCAATTAATTGTCTGCGTGTGAGGGAGAGGGGGTCTTGTAAACAGTCAGACATATAGTCTATCGTTTTTGTGTTATAAATATCTTTCCCAAGGCAAACTACCATCAGCAAGTCCATTCCATTGGTAAAGAGTCAGGCAAAAAATATGAATTTCCACTGCCAAGGATGAAGGTTTGCCTTGTCCTTTTTTGTGAAAAATCTAATACGTTACACGTACCAAGAAGTCAATGCCATTTGAATAAAAGAGATTTAATTGCATTTTTAATGAGTAATGCGTTTACAAATTGTAATTGCTAAGGAGGGTTAGGGTAGAGGAAATTGATTTTTGAACTGGTAATACCAAATTTTATGGAGTTTATTTTGAGTGGAAATGTCAGAGAAGGAGGTCAGTGAAATCATGCACTCAGTAATTTGAATAGGGTTTTTAGACCTCTTTGTTAAATGCATTAACGTAATCTTTTAGGAGTATAAACATGGACTTTTTAAGGAAAGGTCTATCACATCAATAGGCCTGGGGTTTCGAGGATATTTTTCAAAGGAGTATCCCAAAAAAAAAAACGCGGATTTTTAAGCATATTTTTAAAGGGCTATCATAAGAGTATTTTGAACGGACTATCACATAAATATTCTTCGAAAGACTATCACAGCAATGGGATATTTTTGAAAGGATTGTCACATCAATAGGCGTAGAGTTTTAATCATATTTTCTAAAAAGACTATCGAAACAATAGGGATATTTTTGGAAAGAAATATTTGTTCAATATACGAGGGGAATAGTCTATCACATCAGTAGACGTGGTGTTTTCAGATTATTTTTTGATGCTTCAATAGGCGTTTGTTTTTAAGGATATTTTGGGAAGAATTTTAATATAAATAGACGTAGTGTTTTAGGATATTTCTTGAAAAGACAATGACATTAATAGGCGTGGTGTTTTAAGGATTTTTTTTAGGATTATCAAACCAGTAGCTGTGAGGTATTAAGTATATTTTTGAAAGGATTTTCTCAGTAATATATGTGGGTTTTTTAAGATATTTTTTGAAAGGCCTATCTCAGAAAAATAGTTCGGGGGTCCATATCTTTTGGTAATGGCTAATGGTTGTGAATGATATTACAGCAGTGAACGCTGTAATGAAATTTTCTAAAAGGAGAAAAAGACAAGTTTACACCATAAACAACTATTTTGTCAGGCTATTATAGCTTTGTGCAAACCCAAGAGTTTGTATGCACTAACCTTCACGAAATTTTGCATGTAGGATGGGTTCTGGCCAATCAAGAGCTCTATTGTTTTGGTAAAGATCGGTTAATATTTAGGGGATGAATGGACCAAATGCCTAATTGTTGTCGGTTTTTCTGGTCTCTCCGGAGGCCGCAATTATGACCCAAAAATCGCGAATTATTACATGGAGAATGGGATCGGGCCAAATAATAAGCATGTCTGTTTTGATAAAGATCGGTCAATATTTAGCTGATTAAATGGACCCTGATTTTTGTGTGAACATGACAAAATTCGTATTCTATAGCGTATATATTTACCCCTGAACGACATAGAACCGAGGAGTTGATCGCATTGAAAATTTCCATGAGGATGCAGGTATGGTCAAGAACAACGCCTTTATTTTTCGGTGATGATCAGATAACAAGTGGACCGAAAACTTATTTTTTAAGTTTTTACGAGTCGAAAATCACAACACAACCAATATTAGTTATATTCGGAAAATATGTCAGGGTAGGGAAGAGTTGTAGTTGGCCTCTAATCGGCCCCGTCCGACTATACTGTCCCACTCACTGGTTTAAGATATATTTTGAAAAAACTATCACAGCAAAACGCTTGATGTAATTTTGAAAAGAATAATCATTTATTATTTAGTTTATAAAGGTACTTAAAAATGCGTTCATAGAGCCAGAACTTCCCAATTCTATGTATTAATAAATTTAGTAAATAGTTGTGTTTTATTTTAAATTCATATATTTTGCGATCGGAAACTGAAAACACAATTCAAAAATGTTCAAACGACATTTTTGAATTGTTATTAACGTTCAATTTTGTTGCACACAACCATAACATAATTTATCGGTGCAACATCCCACCTCTACACCGGACACCATTATACACATAAATTGTGGCTTCCGAATTGTGGAAGCCACGATTTCACTAAAATTTCTCAGTATTTGTCGGTATAAATATTTCTAGGAACATTTGCCAGCTTTAGCTAGACGAGCGAGTGTGGGTATGTTTGTGTGTATATGGGCACTTCCGCAGTCACATACACGACTTTCAGAGGCAAAATCAAACTTTAAATGTTAAATAATTCAAAAACTATTACATTTTTTACAATTCTCCCAAAATACTTTTTTGTAGAACTTTAGGAGTAATATCGGTGGTAAAGCCACAAAAGAGCGGTCACTCATGCGACTTCAAATATACATAAGTTTAGACACCATTGCTAATAATGGGAAAACTCTGCATATTGTGTGAACATTTTGAACGTTTAATATTCTTTACATGAATAGGAGATATCAAGCATTATTATTATTGCACTTAAAAAATTTCAAAAGTTTGCATATTCTTTATTTGCGAAGGATTTTTCTTGGTGAATCACGAGACGTAACTCACGCGACATTTTTGATTTTGCAGTTTTTATTTCTTCAGTGTCTGCATTTATAGCCTTTAAAATTGTATTTATGCTAAGAACAAGAAGAAAAAAATGAAAAATGTGGCCTTTTTGTATTTTTTGCCATTACCTCACGTATTTAAGCGCAATCAAAGAAATAAATTCTTCGACTTTGGTTTACCTTTTTCCGGAAATGCCCATATGTTGATGTCGGTGCTTCTACTACTGCTGTTGCAATTCATGGCCAGGATATAAATGATGTTTTAATAAGCGCTTAATTGCTTCATAAAACATTTATGCGGAGCATAACCTTTAAAATAATTTTCGGAAAACTGAAAATATAAACTCTGGGGAAGTGTTATGGAACAATGTGGACACGGTGGATTTTAATTCTAATATAGAATATGCGTGGATTTTTTAAAGAATATTTTTCAATGCCTAATAAGAGGCGTCGATTTGTTACAGAATATTTTTCAAGTCCTAATAATAGGCGTGAGTTTGTTACAGAATATTTTTCAAGGCCTAATAAGAGGCGTGCATTTTTTAAAGAATATTTTTCAAGGCCAGATGAGTGGTAGACATTTTTCAAAGAAAATTTTGTGAAGACCTAATAAGAGTCAGAGATTTTCTAAGGAATATTTTTTCATGGATTTGTTAGAGTATATTTTTCAAGGCCTAATAAGAGGCGTGAATTTTTTAAATAATATTTTTCAAAGCCTAATAAGAAAGACAAATGTAAATCACCTATTGTATCTCTCCTTTACCACTTTGCCATAACTGCCCTCTGATCTATTTTTTTAAAGAGTTTGAATCCATTAAAAGTTAAAAATGCTCTTATTTACAATATATGACATTTTGAATGGGATAAATATCTTAAATGTCCTTGTACCAATTGCTGCCACTACCTATCGATATGTGTATATGTGTGTGCAGCAACAGAATGTGTGCGTTTCAAAGTCCACCCGGCACTTATGCATTTTATGTGGCATTTAGCGATGTTTATTCAAAAGCCATTTCCTCTTTGTTGACTTTTTTCCGGTTAATGTTTTTGTTAAACCTGTATTTTTTTGGAGGAATCTCCTTTTTGTTTCGTTTCGGGCTTTTTTCTGATAACCATCAACACATGAACTTTGACACGAACACAACACCTTCATCAAGTTGGCACACACCTACATACTCTTTCATATATACCATCATTGTGGCCTGGCTAACAGTAGTTTAGAGCAACAACAAGGATGTGTCACCGCCATAAATGTCACTAACAAGCACGTGTGAGTGTATAAGTATTTAACGTGACATAATTTGCATACTAAAGCATCGTTCTTTGATTCATACATTCGTTCTCTCTCAAAACATCAAGCTGCGGAGCAGTCGAAAAGGTCCAAGTGAAATGATGTTTTATATTTGATTTCTTTTCGTTCTCCGTTTGTTTCATCTTTACGTTCGTGGAAGTCGAAGGGTCCTTTATCTTTATGGTTATCGTGATTCGCACTCACACACACACAAAGTAGGAAATCAAAGAAATAATGTTTTTCCTAAAGTAAATCCACGCAACCATTGCGAAAAAAGGTTTAAATGGTAGCGTATAAGGTTCATGGGAGGATCCGATTATAGATGAAGATTTACACCAAACTAAAAAGAAAAAAATAAAACCTCAATGTATGTGATTTTTCAACTTATGTATCGAGTTTCCTGATGTGTGGGTGGGGCGAAAATAAATGACCACATGCCATTTGATGCGTTAGTTTTGAATAATTTTTTTTTCGCATCTTTGAATTTATTTGAATTTTTCTTTAACTCCGTAATCAAATTAAATGCGTGGCTTCTATAAGAAACATTCATTTCAGCGACCTTGGATTTTTACATAATTTTTTCAGAGATCTTAAAAGGGTCCTCCATTACCGAGGATTTTAATGACATTTTTTTCCCCATGACCCTTCATAACAATGGAACATTTGTCAAGGAATCATGAAGTGTATATTTATAAAACACATTTTAAGAAACCCTAAAAGCAGACGGATTTAAATTTATAAAAAGAAAAAAACCGCGAATTTTTATTGTCCTTGAATTTTTAAAGCCATTTTTTAAGCACCCATTACGAGCGCATAGTTTTGGAAAGCCTTCCTAAAACAAGGATTTATTTCTTTTGTTAAAGAAAATTTAAAGCCACACTACCCCGCTTAATCATTTTTTATGATAAATGTTTAAAACAATTAGTCACACACCTTCCATGGGCGTGGATATTTTACGAATATTTAAAGTCTGGGAATTTTAAACAATGATTATTTCAATGACTTCTTACATATGTGGATATTTATTCCGTGTCCTCTAATGTCAGCAGATTTTTAGAGAATACGTTTCTTAGGTCCTATCAGAAGCGTGGACTTTTAAAAAATATATTTTAAGAAGAATCCAAGCGAAAATGTTTAAATCTTAATTCTTCAAGAGCCCCACAATTTTTTAAAAAACATTTTTCATGGACCCATACGAGAGTGGATTTTTGAAAGATTATTTCTTAAGAACCATTTTTTAAATATAATATTTTTCAACGTCCCTACTTTTTAAAGGACTTTTAAGGCTTTTTAAAATGAATATATTTTCAAGAAATAATATAAACGTAAATTTTTTCAAGACATTGATTTTTTTCAAGGAATCTCTACATGAATTTTTTAAAAAATAATATTATCCTAGGAATCTCTAAAATTGTTTTAATAATATTTTTTACGAACACTCTACAAACTTTTTTAAAACAGAACATTTTTTCAGGGGCCCTTTGCAAGCCTTCTTTAAAAGGCATTACACTTCTTCTACAACTTCTTTAAAATATTGTCTTCAATTCAAGTCTTTCTTAAAAAGAATATCATTCCGAGGAGCCTTTTTATTTAAAAATTATGTTTATAAATAAACTACAGATATTAAAAAAAAGTTCTGGCTACTGGGCCTTAAGTTAAAAGTGTTTTTAAAGCATATTTTTCAAGGAGGTTCTACTAGTCCTTTTTTACAAGAATATTAAACTAGGACCCTCTGCAAGACTTATAAAAATTCAAATTTTTTTACTTATTTTTTCAAGATTTTTTTTATATAATATTTTTTCAAATACTCTCTACAAGCTCTATTAAAAGGAATATTGGCCGAAGACACATTACAAACTTTTTAAAAGAAATTTTTCCAAGGAAGCCTTTTTTAAAAGAATATTTTTTCAAGGAACCTCTAAACAAAACATTTTTAAAAAATATTATTTTTGAAGAATCTTATAAAAATAATAAAAAATTCGAAACGTCGAGTTTTTAAAGAATAATTTTTTAGATACCGAGTATTTTATACGCCCCAATTTAAGATGGAATGTTGCCATTTCCAAAAAAATCTCTCTCCTCTGCAGTGAGTAATTTCAAATTTGCTACCCAGTGTTATAATTTTTGACATCCATATGTAATGAACTTTATGTGTTCTCTGTAGTTCGAAACTAAGTTTATTTGATTTTTGCGTTTAGTTTTTTATGTGGCTTAGGAATATTTCCTCCAATGAGAAGACTTATTAAAAGTTTTTGCTTAACAATGAGTTATCGAAAGTTTTTAGACTGTGTCAGCAGTGAATTGGAATACGATCTAATAAGATAACGTATTGACACAGAGCATACGGAATAAGTTACGATGAGTTGGTATTAAAATAAGGGCTGCAGCTAAAATTCCTGGTGGTTGGTTTTTTTTTTTTTTTTGAAAAAGTTGTTTGGCCAATCATCGCTTGAATTCTAGCAACGAGCATTCCATATTTTTCACAAATTTTTTCTGTTTAATTTCGAGCACACGCCAAATTTTTCCGGAGCACTATTTTCATTCTGAACGTCCAAACTCTGAAAATAATAAAAATCATTTTAGGGTTAAATCGTACTTATTACAATTTCTTACCCCTTTTCCCCACAATATGTCGTTTAAAAAGGATGGTATAAATAATAAAAATATTCTGCATCAATTTTTTAGCATAAGTCGCTGAACATGCGAAATCTGTATATATAACGTATATACAGAATATACAAATTATGTAATTTTTCTCACAAAAGTCAGGGTCCATTTGACCCGCTAAATATTTACCGATCTTTATCAAAACATTCATGCTCATTCTTTGGCCTGATCTCCTACTCCATGCAAAATTTCACGATGTTCGGGCCATATTTGCGGTCTGTGGAGCGGCCAGAAAATCAGACAAAAAATTAATATTTGGTCCATTTCATCCCCTAAATATTAACCGATCTTTATCAAAAACAATAGGGGTCTTTATTGGCCAGAACCCATCCTACATGCAAAATAACATAACTGCGGCTTGTATCGTGTTTACAAATTATAATGGACGGACGGACATGTGTGTCTAGATTGACTCAGCTAGTCGAAATATGACGATCGGTATACTTGAAGGTGGGTCTAGAACCAATACCAAATCTTGGGGCTGGACAAAGCTATAATACCCTGTGTAGGGTATAAAAACATATATGGTCAATATTGTTAATTTTTTAAATTTGAAAAAAAGTGAATAGTTTTGTGTTAATTGATGATATCGACCTCCAAACTTTTTTAGGTTGGAAGCTGTGTGTACTTTAATGTAAAAAGTGTTTAAAAACAGGTTGAGGCGAACCATTTTTTTATGTTCCATGCCGATTTGTGACTAAGCCACTCACTTCACGGTCTTCGTGTCGGAGTAAACCTAGAAGCCAACAAAATGAGGTTTCAAGATTTTTCAAAATTTTAACTGCATCAACCTTTAAATGATTGACAAAATTTATTGTTGTTTTTTAATTTTACTTCGGCTTTAATACGCAAACAAGAATTTCTAAAAATTGACTATAAGATTATTGTAGTCGCGAATCTGAGTAATATGAATTGTGTAGGTTGTGTATATACAGCTTTAGAGTAATATTCGTCCAAAGGTGAATATTTTCAGTAAGGTTTTTTTACGTTTTGGATGAAATAAAAATTTCTTCTTATTTATATTGTAACAAATTATGCTATACAAAATATTAAAGTAAACCTAACAACATTTACAATAAAAAAAACCTTATTATCACTAATTTAAAACTGGTTTTAGTTACTGAATTCTCTACTGAACAGTTAATATTCCCTGCATCATCAGTTTTCACATCTCTTTACCATTCAATTCAGTTTCTTTCATTCGTAATTCAGCAATTGTGGCAACGCAAATCTGTTCGCTAAGCATATCCGTTTCTTTGGCCAAATTGAAGAAAGCAAACAAGAACACAAATAATTTGTTATACTTTTCTGTTTGTAGATTCAATTTTTTTGTTCCGCTGCATACATAGCTATTCTTCTACTTTGGTAATAATAATTCGTTATTCTTTGTGGCTAACTGCAGTGCTACCACTGCCACATGAATATACAAACATATCACACACCAACTCTCCAGTCTGATTCTATTATGTAAAATATATGAATGAATAGATAGATCGATGTGGTGTATTTTTGTGGAGAAGCTGGTCGAATTGAATCGAATTGCACATTCAGCATTGACCAAAAAGATTTGTTCATTGCAGTATTTTTCAGCCATTCAATCTCTTCCTTAATCTTGTGTGTGTGCGAGTGAGTGTTTCAAGATATGCGAAGAGGAAATGTGGTTGATTATGTATTTAAGATACACAAAGTTGTACACATATAGTATTGCAAATTCACGCATTACTGTATGGAATCGAAATATAACATAGTTGAATGTACAATATTAATAATATTTCAATAAGGTGAATATGTTCGTTTGTATTGTTGAAGTAGATGGCGTATCGAAGGGACGAAGCATCCTTTGACGTTCAAAGAACTACAAAAGCTTTTCTATAAAAAAAAAACGTTCAAAGAACTACAAAAGGTTTTCTATATACAGTAAAGCTTCAGTAGAATTTTCATCGATAAAGAAACTGCAATAGGATTTCGAAGGGACAAGGCTTCCTTTGACGTCTAAGGAGTTATAATACAATCAATATTCAGATTAGCATCACAAGGATTTTCATCGATAAAACTGCTTCAACAGAGTTTCTATTACCAGAAGGCCTACAATAGATTGTCCGAAACCATAAGAGAAAATAGGGTTTTACAAAACAGTTAACGTTTATGTTTAGCCTTTAAAAAATATATTTAATAATATCCTCGAAGTAAAAGAAAAAATCGGCGATGGAACTGCCGCATCTGAAAGCATTGAATCTACGTTTACTGGTTTTGGAAAATCTATGGTTTCATGGTCTTAACAAATACTTCTTTAAAAAAATTTCACGCTCAATAGCCTTAAAATAGAATATAAAACAAATAAACCCAAGTATAATCAGATGATACCGATCATATACACAACTAAACGTTAACTTTCTGTGAATCTATATTCCGAGTCTGTGTAATTTCCCCCACGATATTTGCACCTTCTAGTTTCATAATTGAAATACTAAATATAACTGGAATATGTAAACCCCTGATAATATGTTTAGTACTTCTTCCATATTCTCCCTCTTCTCTTCTCTCAATAAAATTGATATTAGATTAAAGGTCAATGCCTATTCTCTCGTACACTAGTAACTTTCCCGCATCATGTTTTCTCGAGGTGAACATTTACGTCACGATATGGATTTTTTAAATTTACACACAAAATTCTTCGTTCATTTTACCCGCTTAATGTCGATGTAACATTATCAACACAGCTATTGCAATTAGTTGGTCAGGTCGGCTTCCCCGTCTAAAATTTGTGATGATCGGTTTATAATAGTGGCCTCTAAAGCAACGAGAACCCCAGGCAAAAATGAAGTATAGGACCCACTTACTTCCTTAAATATCTTATGATTGCCACCGCAAACAATAATTGTCGTTGACCATAACAGGAACTTCCTGTAAAGTTTCATAACGATTAGCACGAAATTTTCGCCCTCTAGTGTGGTTATAGTAATACTAAATAATATCAGAATAGGTAGATCACATCAACTCCCACATCGGGGTGCATACAGCAATTGGTATCAATTTGAGAGTTAACCACTTCTCTTGAATATACAGTGAACATATCTGGAGTAAATATATACCCAAAAGTCTGGGTGCGTATGACCCTCTAAATATTGACAAATTATCATGACCCATTATCAATCATGGTTCGATTCCTCTTCTCCGGGTAAATTTTTGAAATATTCAAATCACAAGTGAAGATATTCCAGCAAAAAAAAAAAAACTAACAAAAAATGTTTTTTGTCCATTTAACCTCATAAATATTAACCGATCATTATCAAAACCCATACTGGTCTTGGGGACTATGTATATATATGGACTTATATTCAGAGAAGACGATTTTTCAAATCCAAGGACTCGGAATGCTAAATTAATGTCACTTTGTATGTATATGTATGGACTTATATTACGGGAAAGGAAAAGACTGACACTTCGTAATGATAAAGTTATATTCTCCCCTGATTAAAATGCACGTAGAGTCATAAATATATCTATAAAGGGCCTGGACCTTTGAAATCTGAGCTATACCCAAATATCGACTCCTTTTTTTTGAAGATGTGCCACCAAATAAAAACTCAAAATATGAAATAAAAGCCATGGCGGCTGTCAGTTGTGTTAAATCCCCTTAACTAAATTAAATATTTCGAGCACCCAAACAAAACAACTAATCGCAATAGAATTTTATTCTGATCATGAATATGGGGTCTCCGACGAATGTTTTGGATATAGCCACTACTTCCCTATAAAAATTTCGTCTAGTTATGCCCTACTAAGAGCATTGCTTAGAAGACAGAAATATGTCTACTGGAGGCCCCTCAGCCTTTATTAATTAGGCTTGCTACGCAATTACATTCTTCCAAATATACTATATATATATATATATATATATACCAGTATACCAGTATATATATATATATATCACTGCTTGATGATGATTTCGAACTACATGTGTCTTCAATAACGACAGGAAAATGATTTGATATATTTTCAAAATTGTCGTACAAGTATGTTCATGTGAGTTTCACTATAAAAAAAAACCTTCTTTATTTATAGTTTGGTTTGCAGCTGACAAAAGGACTTGCAACAGAAATCTAGGTCCGCAATTCTGTAAAATTTTGAGCGAAATTAATAATCCTAGTTCATACTACAGTCAGATATTTAGTATTTTTAATTGCGCTGACATTTTTGGTTTCGGATGATACAGTGTTCGGAAATCATATCTGCCGTCGAATATGGACTAATATGGAATTTTATTATATCTGCACGGCTTTGGCCCTTACCTTAGTTGTTAAAGAATATATTCGACCAACAAAACAACTAATCGCAATAGAATTTTATTCTGATCATGAATATGGGGTCTCCGACGAATGTTTTGGATATAGCCACTACTTCCCTATAAAAATTTCGTCTAGTTATGCCCTACTAAGAGCATTGCTTAGAAGACAGAAATATGTCTACTGGAGGCCCCTCAGCCTTTATTAATTAGGCTTGCTACGCAATTACATTCTTCCAAATATATATATATATATATATATAGTATATATATATATATATATCACTGCTTGATGATGATTTCGAACTACATGTGTCTTCAATAACGACAGGAAAATGATTTGATATATTTTCAAAATTGTCGTACAAGTATGTTCATGTGAGTTTCACTATAAAAAAAACCTTCTTTATTTATAGTTTGGTTTGCAGCTGACAAAAGGACTTGCAACAGAAATCTAGGTCCGCAATTCTGTAAAATTTTGAGCGAAATTAATAATCCTAGTTCATACTACAGTCAGATATTTAGTATTTTTAATTGCGCTGACATTTTTGGTTTCGGATGATACAGTGTTCGGAAATCATATCTGCCGTCGAATATGGACTAATATGGAATTTTATTATATCTGCACGGCTTTGGCCCTTACCTTAGTTGTTAAAGAATATATTCGACTAACAAAACCGTGAATTTTTTTAAGAAAATTTGAAAAAATATATATATATATATGATTTGAGTTCCCATGATTTTTAAAGAATATTGTCTATAATGGATATCGTAATATAAAGTTTGTTGGTGACAAAGCATATTTCCTTCAAATCTATCCTAGAGACACTTTTGTAATCTAATACTCGGAGCCTATCCTCAGATTTGTGTGGGGTTAAATTTGTGTGTGTGTGTGTTTGTTAAGGTGTTAAACATAGATTGTAACTTCTAACTATAATCACTACTACAATAATCCCCGCCAGCATCGTTGACAATGCCGTTGCAAAATATTGCAAAATTTTAAACAAATCCACAACTCATATTTGACGCTAAAAATATTTATTCATTATTATCTGATCATCACCGAAAAATCCTTGACCGTAACATGAACCTCATGGAACATTTGAATACGAGCATCGCTATATTTGCGCCCTCCACTGTGGTAATGTGTTACTAAATATTATCTAAATACGTAGGCACCTGTAAATATTTAAGTGTAACTCCTACATCCGAGTACATACGACAATATAATTTGTATCAATGTAAACGCCAACCACTTCTCTTGGATATACTATACTTCTCGGGTCTATGTCCTTCAGGAGTATATATATAGAATAAAAATTTTGTAATTTTTCACACAAAAGTCAGGGTCCATTTGACCCGCTAAATATTGACCGATCTTTATCAAAACAGGTATGCTTATTCTTAGCCCCGATCCCCTTCTCCATGTAAAATTTCACGATGTTCGGACCATAACTGCGGCCTCTAGAGCGACCAGAAAAACCGACACATTTGTATTTGGTCCATTTCATCCCCTAAATATTAACCGATCTTTATCAAAAACAATAGGGGTCTTCATTGGCCAGAACCCATCCTACATGCAAAATTTCGTGAAGATTGGTCCATAACTGTGGCTAGTGTCGTGTTTACAAATTATAATGACAAGACGGACGGCCACACATGTCTAGATCGACTCAGCTAGTCGAGATATGATGATCGGTATACTTAAAGGTGGGTCTAAGACCAATGACTTGAATAATGATGTATTAAAAAATATGTAAATCTTGAAAAAATATTCTTTAAAATCCGTTTTTATGATAGCCTTAATCCCCGCCAGCATCGTTGACAATAAAAAGGAGGGGAAGAATGAAAAATTAAGATGTTGGCAATGGTAGCAGCTAGAGAGTCAATCCCTTTAGGTATTAAGAGTTATTCGTTCTACGCAATTTCTTAACACGTTTCTATATTGTTTGTCATCGTCAGCATCATCGTAGCATGCGGCGAGACAGCTGGTAATGCAGAGGAATGGAAAATCTTTATTTGTTATATTATCTTGTGACTGGGATTTCGGAGTAATGTTTTTTGTCTGCCTTCATGTATAATATTTTCAAGAAATAGTTTCGCAAAAAAAATTAAAAAACCATGCTACATATCTACAATGAAGGTAGATAATAGGTAATAATCTCGGAATTATATTTTTTAGAAATTCTTTGCAAAAATATGATAGAATTCGACAAACGGTTAAGTCTTCTTTAAAATAGCCACACGTCATTAGGCATTGCAAAATATTTTTAAACAAATCCACAACTCATATTTGACGCTAAAAATATTTATTCATTATTATCTGATCATCACCGAAAAATCCTTGACCGTAACATGAACCTCATGGAACATTTCAATACGAGCATCGCTATATTTGCGCCCTCCACTGTGGTAATGTGTTACTAAATATTATCTAAATACGTAGGCACCTGTAAATATTTAAGTGTAACTCCTACATCCGAGTACATACGACAATATAATTTGTATCAATGTAAACGCCAACCACTTCTCTTGGATATACTATCAACTTCTCGGGTCTATGTCCTTCAGGAGTAAATATATTCCCTATAGAATAAAAATTTTGTAATTTTTCACACAAAAGTCAGTATCTATTTTACCCGCTAA
>NW_026873777.1:0-15527 GCF_032173495.1 Musca vetustissima
ATACCCAAAGAGGTGAAGGGTATTATATAGTCGGTCCAGTCCGACTTTACTACTTTCCTTTCTGGTTTTTATTATACTATATTAAATTGTATTAAAATTAATAGCATCAATAATTAATAAACCAATAATTTCTAAGATTTGACGGAAAATGGCCAATACCAATTTAATTTGTTATTCTATATTTATTTTCATTTAATATAAGTAATATTAAACTTGTGGTTAATGTGGTTAACAACCACAGAATAGAATTTAATTAGGCTTTATTACGATAACAATATGTGAATCCGCTTTTGGGAAATTGAATAGATATTTGTATTTGAAGTCAATTATATTTTAATAATATATTCATCCATAAAGGCTAATAGAAGAAAGTATATTTTATAGTTCATTCATCAGCAAAGACCATGACCAATAAACGTGCCTATGCCTTAAGGTTTACGTAAAAGGTTAAATGTAAATCTAAATTAGACATATTGGATGTAAGATAAAATATAATTGATTTGCAATAAGCATCTTCTATTTTAAAACTCATTTTGATTTCTTGGAAAAAAATTTATATATATATATATATCTATATATATAAAAGAGCTTAGTGTTAAGTGATTGAGTGAGTGACTGACAGATCATCGCCCAGACGAAACGGCAAAAGCTAGAAGCTTGAAATTTTGAGTGTGGGTTGTTGTTGGTGTATAGGCGTGAGATAAGGCTGGGTTTTTGGAAATTCGAACTAGAAGGGTACGAAAAGTACTAAAATGTACCAAATATGGTACCCTTTGTATTAGGCGAACGGAAAGAGCTAGAATTCAACAAAAGGATTTTTGGAAATTCGACCTATAAGTGTACTAAAAGTACTAAATTTTGTTCTAATTTTATATATATTGAACATATATAGCTAAAATCTTGAAATTTTATATGGAATAGAGGTTGGGAAGTGGTGTTGATGTATGGAAATGGTTTAAGATTTTCGTACTTATGTTTTTTAAAAAGTACTAAATGGTACTAAATTTGGTACTATTTGCATTTAGTTGAGTGTATATAGATGGAATCCTGAAAATATCAATTAGGACTACTATTGGAGTACACGAATGAGGTAGCTTTAAAAAATTGTACTTATGTGTACGAAAAGTAAAAATTTGGTGCAAGTTGGATTTACGTGAACATAGAGTCTTCAAATTGACTGTTGGAGTGTAGGATTGAGGTGTTTAAGAAATGGGTAATTATTGGTACAAAAAGTACTAAATGGTACTAAATTTAGTACTATTTGCATTTTGCTTGAACGAAAAGATGTGAAAACATGAAATTTGGCATTAATATTTATGTTAATGATTGAGCTATACCGAGAGACATATTTGGAAATTCGTATTTATGTGTACGAAAAGTACTAAACGGTACTAGATTTGGTACAATTTGGATTTGGGTGAACGGGGAGAGCTGGAAACCTTAAATTTGAAACAATGGTTGCTGTTAAAATATATAATTGAGATATGGAAGCATAGTACTTATGTGTACTTAATGGTACTATATTTGGTACAACTTGATTATATATATATATATATATATATAAGAGCTTAGTGTTAAGTGATTGAGTGAGTGAGTGACTGACAGATCATCGCCCAGACGAAACGGCAAAAGCTAGAAGCTTGAAATTTTGAGTGTGGGTTGTTGTTGGTGTATAGGCGTGAGATAAGGCTTGGTTTTTGGAAATTCGAACTAGAAGGGTACGAAAAGTACTAAAATGTACCAAAAATGGTACCCTGTGTATTAGGCGAACGGGGAGAGCTAGAATTCTGAAATTTGGAATGTGGGTCACTGATGGAAAGTTAGAAAGATGTACAAAAGGGTTTTTGGAAATTCGACCTATAAGTGTACTAAAAGTACTAAACATTACTAAATTCAGTACTAGTGGTATATATATTGAACATATATAGCTAGAATCATGAAATTTTATGTGAAATTCAGGTTGGAAAGTGATGTTGTTGTATAGAAATTGTTTAAGAAATTCGTATTCGAATTTTATACATATAAAAAAGTACAAAATGGTACTAAATTTGGTACTATTTGCATTTAGTTGATGGAATCCTGAAAATATGAATTAGGACTACTATTGGAGTACAGGAATGTGTTAGCTTTAAAAAATCGTACTTATGTGTACGAAAAGTACTAAATGGTACTAAATTTGGTGCAAGTTGGATTTAGGTGAACAGATAGAGCTGTAGTCTTAAAATTGGGAATTAAAATGACTGTTGGAGTGTTGGATTGAGGTAGTTTAGGAAATTCGTACTTATTGGTACGAAAAGTACTATATGGTACTAAGTTTAGTACAATTTTGATTTTGTTTGAATGGATAGAGCTGAAACCCTCAAATTTGAAATTTAAGTTACTGTTGAAGATTGAGCTATAGAGACATATTTGGAAGTTCGTATTTATGTGCACGAAAAGTACTAAACGGCACTAGATTTGGTACAATTTGGATTTGGGTGAACGGAGAGAGCTGGAAACCTAAAATTAGGAATAATGGTTACTGTTAGAATATAGAATTGAGATATGGAAGCATAGTACTAAATGGTACTATATTTGGTACAACTTGACTAAGTGTGAACGGATAGAGCTATACTCCAGAATTTTGGAATTAAAATTACTGTTGGAGGATTGAAGTAGTTTAGAGCATTTTTAATTATAGAAACAAAAAGTACTAATTGGTACCAAATGGTTTACAAAATGTTTTAGTGTGAACGGATAGGGCTGAGAATTGCAATTTTGATTTTAAATTACAGTTGGAGAGCAGGATTGAGATATGCCGGTAGTATTGAAAATTCGTAAATATGTGTACTAATAGGTACTAAATTTGGCAAAATTTATATTTGGGTGAACGGATAGAGATGAAAATTTTGAATAAAATTTGGAATGAAAATGACAGGGTTATTGTATTATTGGAATTTCGTACTTATGTATACGTGAAGCACTAAATAGTACTAAATATGGTACAATTCGTTTTGTGTGAACGGGAATCCTAAAATTTGGAATTAAAATTAAGGTTGGAGTGTAGGATTGAGACATGGTGGTAGTTTTGAAAATGCGTAATTATTTGTACTAAATGGTACTACGTTTAGTACAATTTAGATTTGAGTGAAAGAATGGATATGGAAAACTTATAATTGAAAATATAGTACAGTTTGGATCTATGTGAAAAGATAGGGCTGGGATCCTGAAATTTATGATTAAACATTACTGTTGCAGTGTGGAATTGAGGCAGTTTTAGAAACTCGTACTTATGTCTACGAAAAGTAATAAATGGTACCAAATTTGGTACAATTTGGATGTTGGTGAACGGATAGAGCTGGAATCTTTAAATGTGATCTTAAGGGTATTATTGGAGTGCATGACTAAGGTAGTTATGGAAATTCGTACTTATGGGTACGAAAAGCACAAAATTTGGTACAATTTTACTTTGGTGAACGGGTAGAACTAGAATCCCGAAAGTTGCAACTTAGGTTGGGAGTGCAGGAAAATTACAGAATGGTACAAATCTGGTACAATTTAGTGAAAATACAGAACTGAAATTTTTAAATTTGGACTTATTGATTGCTATTTAAAAGCAAGTTTGGAATATTGAGGTAGGTTTGAAATATGGATACGAAAAGTACAGAATGGTACACTTTGGACTTTGGTGGGATTAAGATTACTGTTGGAGTGTCGGATTAATGTAGTTTTAAACATTTTTATTTATGGTTGTGAATTGGTTGAAACCTTAGATTTGGGATTTATATTACTTTAAAGTGTGTTATTACGCTATGGAGACAACATTGGAAACTCGAATTTATGTGTACGAATAGTAGAAATAAATATAAATAAATAAATAGAAATAAATATAAAATGCATTACATTTTGATAGGAATTCTGATCTATTTTTAATGTGTAATGGAAATAGGAAAGAGATTTCGGAATATAGTGATTATGTGTATGAAGAGTACTGAATGTTAATAAACATGATATTAGCTGTAGGAATAGAAGTGGACAAAAACAAAATTAATAGTTTGCTTTATTATATCGCTCATTTGCTGCAAGACAGGCATAATGCAAAAAACGTGATTTTCGAGTTAATGATGCACCATTGTTCGCTACAATAGACCTCATGTTGAATATCTCTAACACACTCTAATTGAGAAGCTGTAGAAGTTCCTCTGTCCCATATAAAGTGTAAGTAAATTGAAAACTTAAAACTATTTTGCAGAAATAGCTCTTGTTTGAGTTATGCCTGTCGTGCAGCAAATGAACGATATGTTCTAACCATTTGTGTAGTATTCATCGGAAAATAACAAAATCAACTCAATGTGTTCCCAAATCAATTTTAGTAAAAAAAAATATTAACATTATGGGACAATAACAACCTGAAAAGTCCATTAGTCAATGTTGTTTTTAATTAGTGAAGTGTCACCAAATTACTG
Organism: Musca vetustissima; assembly: GCF_032173495.1. Classification (NCBI taxonomy): domain Eukaryota; kingdom Metazoa; phylum Arthropoda; class Insecta; order Diptera; family Muscidae; genus Musca; species Musca vetustissima. The sequence continues at coordinate 4,446 of NW_026873777.1, forward strand.
AAAGGGTATTGAAAAGGGTTTTGTTCAATATAACAACTTTTCGTCTAATTAGTTTTATAAATAATTAGTTAATTAGCAAAGGATGACCAAAAATATAAACGTTTGACATAACAAAATAAAATCGAAAACTAATTTGATTTATAACTCAGCGTGTTCTCTTAGTTTATTGGATGCTTAGAAAAGTTTATATGTTAAATATTAAATAAAATTGTTATATATATATATATATATCTTAATATATAAAAGAGTTTAGTGATAAGTGAGTGAGTGACTGACTGACTGATCAACCCCCAGACGAAAAGGCTGAAGCTTTAAATTTTAAGTGTGGATTGTTGTTGGTGTATAGGCGTGAGATAAGGTTGTGCTTTTGGAAATTCGAACTAGAAGGGTACGAAAAGTACTGATATGTACTAAATATGATACCCTTTGTATCAGGCAAACGGGAAGAGCTAGAATTCTGAAATTTTGAATGTGAGTCACTGATGTTTTTTTGGGTTTTTGGAATTTTGACCTACAAGTATACGAAAAGTACTGAACTTAAAATACAAATATATATATATATATATATATGTTCAATAGCTTAAATCTTGAAATTTTATATGATATAAAACATAATATTTTTAATTATTTTTATAAGAATGTACATTGCAACTAACTACTTTTTGATAATACTGTCATAAAAATTAAAATATATATATATATATATATATACCAGATAAGGAATGGAAATATTACTAAAACATATGCAAAAACAGCAAGGAAAGTAGTAAAGTCGGACTGGGCCGACTATATGAAACCCTTCACTTATTTGGGTATATTCTAGATATGTATCCTAACAGACGTCGCCCCTTGGAAGGAAAATTGACATGAAATTGAACGAACTTACATATGTGCCTTTTATCTATATGTAAACCGACTAACATCAATCCCTACAACTGTCATTCTGCATCATAGCACACGTCATTCTACTCTTAATTCAGTACGATATGCCAAAATCGTAAAAATCTAAATGTTTTCAAGGACTTTGGTGTACCATCTACCTAAAATCGGGCGAAACTATATATGGGAGCTATATGTAAATCTGATTTTCACGAAACTTATCACAAACCATTAATTCAGTACGATGTGTCAAAATTTGTGCAAATAAAAATATTTTCAGGGACTTTTGTGCACCATTTACCTAGACTTAATACAGTACGCTATGACAAAAATCGTGCAAATCGAATGATTTTTAGGGACTTTGGTGCACCATTTACCTAAAATCGGGCGAATCTATATATGGGAGATATATCTAAATCGGAACCGATTTTCACGAAACTTAGCACACGTCATTCCACACTTAATTCCGTACGCCATGCCAAAAATCGTGCAAATCGAATTATTTCCTGGGACTTTGGTGCTCAATTTACCTAAAATCGGACGAAAATATATATGGGAGCTATATCTAAATCTGAACCGATTCCTCCAATATCACACTTGTGCCAAATTTTATCCAAATCGGATTATACATGCGACCTGTACTTTGTGTACGGACGGACTCTGAATGTGATTCTATGCATATTCTCAAAAGGAACCATGGGTCTATCTCGATTCCTTTTGACTGTTACAAACATATGAACTACAAGTTCGGCGATCATTGTGTTGGCAACTAAAATATAATTTTATCTGGTCAAAACAACGAATTGCAAGGATAATAAACGATAGCCTAAAACTTTGGGTTGGCACAAGAAACAATGAAATGATAAGTGAGGAAATTTCAAAAGTTGGTACAATATTTCGAAAAATAGGAGGCTTTTCTGTAAATAGTTGTAATACAATCTGCATTTTAGACTACAGTTATGATAAATTTTGAATTATTGCAGAAAGTTGCTGAAGGTTGGTCGTTCTATGGATACGAATGTTGATAATGCTGTGGTCTATGTGACGTATGATTGTTATTATCTAGGTCATACGCCACCAAGCACATTTGATAATACAAAATTTAAATTAATTGAATATATTATTGTTGTTATAATGTAGAGTTCTTTATAAATACTATAATGATATTTATTATTATGAACAGTACTATTTGCTAAACTCTTCCTTACTGAAGACATTTTAGAAATTCTAACTCTTAAACATACTATAATGATAATGTTAAATATAACATAAATATAAAATATAACAACATTACTATAGTATAAAACTGAAGTACAAACTTTTAAAATGGTTAGCAAAAATAATTGGAGCGTTGTTATTTCTATTAACTTTAGTATTGTGGTATAAAAAATATATTTCAGTGAGTTTTACAAACATCATAGCCACAGAAACTTGTATGTTATATATTTTATATATATTTCATATCTCAACAAACTGATTCGAACTAGACATTTGTGTTCGTCTGTCCATTATATTTTGCAAGCAATGTACAAATCATAAAAAGTGAGTAGTGAAAGTATTAGGGAAGGTATGACATGTTATATTTTCTATACGTGGAGAAAACCAAGATAACCTGGACAAAGAACCCCATTTTTGGCTTGTAAAATTTGTTTTCTATTTTATTTGAACCTACACTCATTCAGGAATGTCCCCTTAACTAGGATAAATGCACTCGGTCAAAATCATTCTTATTATGGCCTTCAACAGGGTATTATAGAATATCTTTCTGGGTCGATTTATGCATGTCCGTCCGTTTGTCCGTCTGTTGGTGTTAAATGATAAACAAAGTACAGGTCGCATTTATAATTCGAATTGGATGAAATTTGCACAGCTTATTTATTTGGCACAATAACGAACCCTATTGAAATTGAAAAAAATACGGTTCAGATTTAGATATATATTTTCGTCCTATTTTTTCGATTTGCACGAACTTGGTAAAATGTACTGAATTGAGTCTATGTGATAAGTTTTATAAAAATCGGTTACGATTTAGATATAGCTCCTATATATATTTTCTTCCGATTTTATGTAAAATGTGCTATAAAGACCCAATTGATTTCAGGTAAATGGTGCACTAAACTTCTGTCCGATTGATACGAAATGTTGCACAACGTATCAAGTTGAGACTAGAACAACGTTATTGGGTTTTGTTGAATTTGGTGTAGACACAGACACAGCTCCATAAATTTTTCTGATTGAGATTAAAGTGCGGCATACCGAATATCGTGTATCAAGTTTGCTTTAAATCGATTTACATAAATATGTCATATTGTACACAAGCGACCCTAAATCTGCCCGAATGAAATTTATCATAGGTTGTAGAAAAGCATGTGTATGGATTGATGTTATTTGGTTCAATTTCTTGTCAATGTTCGGTTTGTGGTCGAACATTTTTCAAAAATGACCATAAATCAAAGAGGTTAGAACATCTAAAATCTACAAATTAAGAGCAAATGCCACGATGATTATTCCAGTGGCAAACCAGCTGATACCAATACCATCCACACTAATAATCGAAGGAAGGCAATGGATGCTACTGTATCCATTTTTACCAGCTCAGCGATAAGACAAATATATCCTGGACAGATCATTGATTCAGTATACAGTTGTTTCGCGCTGAAAAAAATTAGTGTATCCATATTTGAAGGATTAACAAAAATTTTACCTAAATTACCTAATTAAGAAAATTTTAATTTTCACTTAACAATAATTTCTTTAAGAATTTGTATACTCAATAGCACTAGCAATTACGACTACCTATTTACTTCATCTTGGTTTACTTTTATGATTCCCATCAAGTGGACCACATGTTCTACTTGATGCTCATGATGTTGCCCACAACCGATATGTGGGCGGATGTGAGTATGTGTTGGTATTTATATACTGCCTTTGGCAATGTTTGAAAAACGACGATGCAAATAAATGCAATATGTTTACCATAGTGATGGAATAAAAAAAAACTTATAAAAGTACACGTTAACTTGCAAACATGTGGATAATAACCACAAACTATAGCTTTTGAATTTACGTAACATATGTCGATGTAGTGGCCGTAATTTGAATAAAGTACTGAATTTAGTCTTAAATGATGTGTGCTAAATTTCCTGAAAATCAGTTCAGATTTAGATAGCTCCCATATGTATTTTCGTCCAATTAAATGTAAATGGTACACCAAAGTCCGTGTTTATCATTCGATTTGCACGAAGAATGCCAAAAATGTTATTACGCTACTTTAACGAAACTCAAATAAGTTACACTCGCAGCGGACATTTCAAAAATCATAAAGATTATCTAAATAATAGTTTTAAGGGACCATTTTAGCCAAAGAATAATATTTTATGAACATCGTAGGCGTGGAGTTTTTGGATTAAAAAAAATGTAGGGACCTACACTTTAGGTGGTCCCTAAAAATCTAGGGGCCATCTAAAGTGTAGATTTTTTAAAGAATAATTTTTCACGAACCATCTCTGGGTAAGACTTTTAAATAATTATAACAATATATTGTTTTACAAAATGTGACCCAAGCGTTTTAAGCACCATTTTAGGTATTACAAACATAGAAGTAATTTTTCAAGGGGTATCACAAGCATAGGAGCTTAAACAAATATTTTTATACCCTTCACCACACTGTGGTATAGGGTACTATGTCTTTGTGTATATGTTTGTAACAGGCAAAAGGAAACGAGATAGACACATGGTTCCTTTTGAGAATATGCATAGAATCACGTTTTAAGTCGATTTATACATGTCCGTCTTTCCGTCCGTCCGTCTGTCCGTCCATGTATTTTTGTTAACAAAGTACAGGTCGCATTTGTTATCCGATTTGGATGAAATTTGGCACAGTTCAGTTATTTGGCCCAAGGACGAACCCTATTGAATTGGGAAAAATCGGTTCAGATTTAGATATAGCTCCCATATATATTTTAGTCCGATTTTATATAAATTGTGTACCAATGCCCATATATATCCTTCGATTTGCACGAAATTTGGCATAGCATTCTGAATTAATCCTAGAACGAGGTGTGTTTAATTTCCTAAAAGATCGGTTCAGATTTAGATATAGCTCCCATATATATTTTCGTGCGATATTAGTGGAAGTGATGCAAATGTGGTATAGGTTGGTAATGTGGTATAGTCACTTTTTTTGTAAACTGAAAATTTTAGAATAACTGAAACATGTTCTATAGTTTGCTGTTCTCAAAAAAATAAGATAGCAATGACCTGTTTAATTTATTTAAATCACGTTGAGAATCAGTACCAAAAATAAAATTTTTCATGAAATTGACTTTTTTTCGGTTGAAGTTTAACAATAATTTTTTGTTTTACGGATGTGCTTTAATCGTTATTACTAAAGCATTAAAATAATCAGTATGAACTAAAAATCAAATAATATGAGCGATTGCACCACATAATCACCAATTTGGAAAAAAAACTAGACATTTCTTCAGTAAACACAAGTGTAGGTAATGTGGTATACCTTGATTCTGCATGAAAAAAGGCCAGCACTAGACAAAATCTCATTACTATGTGAAACATTTGTACTCAACGAGAGTCTACTATGAATCACAAGGATGAAAAACAAAGGCTATGAGTTTTAACAACTTCTCCATACAAAAATTAAATATTGCCATGTGTAGACATTATTATATAATAAAAATTAAAGTTCCACTCAAAGTATCCGTTAAAAATCTTAACAGACATAAATCTCGAGCTAATTCGCGTTCATTAAAAACAGTAAATTATATAAGATATCAATTGGAAGTGAAAATTATACTATACCACATTAACATCATGTGGTATACCACATTACCTGCACTTTTTTTAAAATCACTTTTTATGGGATTTCAAATATTTTCTCAAATTTCTCTTAAATTGTTAGAATAATATTATTTTCAAATTGATACATGGAAAGACAACACATGTAGCATGTTAAGTGTAAATTTTCAATTTAATCGGATAAAAAATAAAAATTTGGCAATCTAAAAACAAATGGGTATACCACATTTGCATCACCTCCTATAGGTAAATAGGGCACCAAAGTCCCTATATATCCTTCGATTTTATGTATATTCTAGAACGATGTTTGTTAAATTTCGTGAAAATCGGTTCATATTTAGATATAGCTTCCATATATATTTTCGTCCGATATTAGGTAAATAGGGCACCAAAGTCCCTATATATCCTTCGATTTGCACGAAATTTGGCATAGCATTCTGATTTAAGCCTAAAACGAGCTGTGTTAAATTTCGTGAAAATCGGTTCATATTTAGATATAGCTCCCATATATATTTTCGTCCTATTTTATGTAAATGGTGCACCAAAGTCCCCATATATCTTTCGATTTGCACGAAATTTGGATTTATAAGTAAATGAAGAAGTCAAAATATGACCGAATGCAAAAAACATACTGAAATAAGTGTAGCCTAACATGTGACAAGTTTCGATGAAATCGGTTTAGATTTCGAAATTTTGCCTTAAATTTATTTACATAATTTTGTCCTATTGTAAGCAACTATGACTAAATTTTAGTGTAGGTTGCAGAATGAAATGTTTAATTTCATGTTAATGGTCCTTCAAAAATGCGACGTCTGTTAGGAGTCCATCTGTTGAGTATACCCAAAGTTGTGAAGGGTATCATATAGTCGGCCCCGTCCGACTTTACTACTTTCCTTACTGGTTTAAGTATAATTTTTAAATGATAATTTTTTAAAGATTATTTCAAACGTTATTATTATATTTAATTATAATCTCAATTTTCTCTTGTGTTTAATAATATTCAAATTGATAACGTGAATGAAATATAATAAGCTGACCAGCAGCTTTTGTGTGTAGAATACAATAAGGTAAAACGAGATTGATGGGAAACAAAAACAATTAATTAATGAGATTTTTCGTTATTTAGTCACATGACGACAAAAGAAGGATTATAATTAAGACATTAATATGTAGTTATCCAAGAAACAGTAACTAAAGGTAATGTCCGATAATTGAATATTCATTTACAAGGGAATTCCTTGCATAAGCATAATTTTATTAAATTAAAAAAACATATGCACAAAGACATAATACCCTGTACCACAGTGTGGTGAAGGGTATAATGATTATTAAAAATGAACTCATCCGTATTGAAATTAAATTAAATATAAATCAAAATACTTATTGTGTATAAGGACTATTATTTTTTTATTTTCAACTTTCAGAGATCATTATTGCGTATTTCCAGATGACAATTTCGTTTTGTTTTCCTACACCTGTTAACCTAAAAGTTGTATGCATAAATGTGTGAATAAATAAACAGGAAACGGAAGTTGACATATCGCTCGCTCATCGTTTTATTTTCACATCATATGAACAGAGATGTGAACATATGGTGTGAGACTTTGTCACTGAAACGTTAATTTCATAAAATAATTTAAGAGGATTGATAAGAGATGTTTATAAAAAGAGACTGAAAGTTAATTATAAGATTAAATTGAGAGACTCTGTTAAAGAAATAAAACATATATATCTTAACATTAGACTGTAATATATTTTCTTAATACCAAATGTTTGAAGTGATATTTATATATATTGAAAATATTGAATGTTTCACAAATAAATGTTATTATTTTTAAAGGACTGTGGACAAAAACTTAACTTGTTAATAAAAATATATATTCCCTTATTTAGTAATCTTAATTAAATACATCAATATATTACAACAATTAATTAGTTATATCCATTAAGATTGATTGCTTTAGTAATGACCTTGTTGTTTTAATAATACATGAACGAGTTACATAAAGTATGATAAGCAATGTGTGTGTGGGAGTTAAGTAACATGTCGTTGTTAAGTATTTCTAATTAATTTATGCTTTGACAAATAATATTTTTTTTACACAGTGCGTCAAAATATAAGATCTTGGTGAGTATATGAAAACCCCAGAAGGACAAATTCGACATAGGTCAATGTTCAAAAATATTGTTTTGCTAGCGATCCTGATATACTTGAATAAGTAGCGTCATATCTCCACACATTGACCTACGGCGAAATATCCCTTCTGGGGTTTTCATATACTCACCAAGGTCTTTGATCCTCAATAGGAATTTTCTAACCCCATACCCCATTATAATCATCCTGTAATTTATTCTAGTTGGTATTTTATCCATATGTTTTACAATATATATTAATAAAAAATTTACGTGGTTTATGTACATTTAATAGGAATTAATTAATAAATATATCAAAGAAAGTAACGTAAACTTCATCGTCATTGCAAATAATTAAATGATTTTTAATTAAAATTTTAAAATAGAATACAATTAACACAGGGTTATGACGATGGTGATGAGTTGAGTGTGTTTAAATATTTATATATTCACCATTATCATAGCAGCACGAAAGAAATAGTCGGTTTATTATTCGGATTCATTTTCAAGATTAAACCCTTTAAACTTGAGTGTATTTTCTTTAGGTAATGTATTTATTTGTTATCATAAATTTGTCCTAATCTTATCATTGTATTATTTTTATCATAATACTCTTTGTCATTTACAGACTTGGGTCCCCGCAGGCGTGAAATGTGTTTAAATTATATCCTTATTTATATATATTAAGTAAACATTGATATGTATACCAAGATAAACAATCGAATTTCCAGTTAAGAAAGGGGTGTATGTAATTCATGTTAATGTAGTTTAAATATTAAATAAATTACAAAATCTTAAATTGTGGCATATAGGTATGCACAATGACATATACAACCATAATGCAATGCGTATGCATGTGTTAATCGATATTATCATTAACTAAAGTCTACAAATTTCTCCGAAGTAATTTCTAGTTATATTAATATTAGTTTTACTTTACTATGTGTAAATACTGTAGAAATTCGGCAGTAATGTTTTCTATAAATCAACATAAATGGAATATTAATCCAAAAAGTATGAAAACTATTATTTTTGTTGACATGTACTTGATGTTAGGTGTGCTCTTTTGTCTTATTTAATTAGAAAATATTAATTATAGATTGTATAACAACAACTAAACACATAATCTAAGAATACTTGTTAGTTTATATTAAATCACAACTAAGGTGTACAAATAAGATTATCTTATGGAACATCATTGATATAAATGGGCAAATGTAAGTCATATCGACAGCTCCATATATTTTAAGGATAAATACATTTTGAAAATCATGTACTTCTTATTAATGAAATTATTTTTGAGTTTAACTTTGATACTGTTTGTGCAAAGAGTTGTTGGAAATAACTATTAGTTCCAGGAAATTATACTACGGTCCGTTGTTATTACAAATTATTAAGCTATGTGCCTAATAAAATATTTATTTTGGGTTACTGCATTAAAAAACTTCATTTAAAACAAAGATGTTATAATACTTTCTAGATGGTAAATCAATTAATTAGAATATTTAATTTTGCCTCAGTTAACATCCGAAGTTGGTGATATAAACCAAAAGATTTTAGGGACCGAAATAAGTGCAGATTGTTTTGTTTTTGAATACAATTTTTCCAGAACCATTTCAAACGTAAATTCATAAGCGTATTTTTTTAAACAGATCAAGAAAAACTGACAGCATATACCAACTTTACCGAAATTATTTATACGCATGTAATTCATCGTAAAACTAACAGCCATTCCTTTATTTATACTTTGAAAGAGTTCTATATTTTATTTATATCTGGAGTACTCTCTGAAACAATAAATGGATTTCCATTGAAGTCGGATGTAATATCCACCGTAAAAATTCTAAACCCCAACTAACAATAAATGAATGTTCGTTCATCAACACTCACAGGCTAAACGGAAGTAGTTTCATTTCATTTTTTTCATCACAGGAAGTAAACAAAAAACGAGCCATATAACTCAGGCAACCGACATACTCTTATATAAATTACGAACTCTTCCTTCCGTTCTGATATAAAACCAGTAAGGAAAGTAGTAAAGTCGGACTGGGCCGACTATATGATACCCTTCACCACTTTGGGTATATTCGACATAAGTATCCTCACAGACGACACGTTTTTGTTATATATCTATATATATATATAACGTTGTGTCAATCGGCCTAGCTGTGGATCTTTTCACGAAGCTTAGCAACTTCATTCTAGACTTAATTCAGTATGCTATGACAAATTTCGTGCAAATCGAATGACTTTCAGAGACTTTGCTGCACCAATTACATAAAATCGGAGGAAAATATATGGGAGCTATATCTAAATCTGAACCGATTTACACGAAACTTAGGACAATTCATTCTAGCCTTAATTCAGTACGCTATGACAAATTTCGTGTAAATCGAATGATTTTTAGAGACTTTGGCGCACCAATTACCTAAAATCTGATGAAAATATATATGGGAGCTGTATATAAATCTGAACCTATTTTCAAGAAACTTTGCCACATCATTCAAGACTTAATTCAGTACGCTATAGGAAAATTTGTGCAAATGAAAATATTTCCACGGACTTTGGTGCACCAATTACCTAAAATCGGGCGAAACTATATATGATAGCTATATCTAAATCTGAACCGATTTTCACGAAACTTTGCACACATCATTCTATACTTAATTTAGTACGCTATGCCAAATTTCGTGCAAATCGAAAGATATATAGGGACTTTTGTACACAATTTACCTTAAATCGGACGAAGATATATATGGGAGCTATATCTAAATCTAAATCGATTTACACGAAATTTGGCAGACATCATTCTAGACCTTATTCATTACGCCGTGCCAAATTTCGTGCAAATCGAAAGATATATAGGGACTTTGGTACACAATTTACGTTAAATCGGACGAAGATATGGGAGCTATATCTAAATCTGAACCGATTTACACGAAATTTGGCAGACATCATTCTAGACCTTATTCATTACGCTGTGCCAAAATTTCGTGCAAATCGTAACATATATGGGGACTTTGGTACACCATTTACCTTAAATGGGACGAAAATATACATGAGAGCTATATATAAATCTGGACCGATTTTTCCCAATTTCAATAGGGTTCGTCCTTGGGCCAAATAAGTGACCTGTGCCAAATTTCATCCAACTCGGATTATAAATGCGACCTGTACTTTGTTTAAATCGACTCAGAAAGTTTTGTTTTTAAATCGACACAGAAAGTCTGTTATAAACATATGCAAAAAGTCGTT
>NW_026873778.1:0-15312 GCF_032173495.1 Musca vetustissima
ATCGAATTTTACTGATAGGCGTCCGTCTGTCTGTTGTAATATATGTACCGTCTAAACGAATTGAGATAGATCGCCAAAAATATTCATAGAAGTCATCATAGTCTTTTGTCTGCAGACAGTTCGACGATGGGCTATATCGGTCCATGCTTAGACATAGCTCCCATATAAGGGAACCCCCCAATTTTCTGTATTTTTGGTTTCTTGAACGCGTTTTTCGATCGAATTCGTTGAAATTTGGTACATTGGGTTCTTATTGGGTACTAAATTTCTCCACTAAAAATTATAAATATAGATCCACTTTTTCTGGTAGCCCTCACATAACAGTACCTCCCAATTTTCTGTATTTTGGGGATTTTGATCGCATTTTTCGAGCGAATTGGCTGTAACTTAGCACTTTGAGTTCTTATTGGGTAGCAAATTTCTTTACTAAAAATTATAAATATAGGCCCTTTTTTTTGAATCGCCCCCAACATTTTCGGTTTTTTGTGGTTCTTGAGCGCGTTTTTCAACCGAATTCGCTGTAATTTGGCATTTTGTATTCGCATATGGTAACAAATATCCCAAAAATTATTAATATTCGCCCACTTTTAGGGTTCTGGCCAAAGAAGACCGCTATAGTTTTTATAAAGATCGGTTAATATTTAGGGGATGAAATGAACAAAATGCTAAATTTTTGTTGGTTTTTCTGGGCGCCCCAGAGGTTTCAATAATGGCCGGGTTGAAGAAAAGCATGACTGTTTTGATAAATATCTGCCTATATTTAGCGGGTCAAATGGACCCTGACTTTTGTCTGAAAAATGACAAAATTGTATTGTATAGGGGGTAGTCGTTACTATGTTTTTACCCTACAAAGTATGGAATTCTAAGTCGATTTATCCATCTGTTTTAATCATTTTTGCCTTCTAAGGATATCGTGAAAAAACTTAAAAAAATAGAGATACAAAACTAAAACCCCTTTTCTAAGATTCGTGCCATTATTGCCCTTAATTCGATGGTTGAACATGTACAGATGTTCACAGAATTATACATATATACCCCATTCGCGGTCACATTTGTGTCTAAATTTGATTTCATTTGTGGTTTGGTTTCTGAAAAAAGGTGAACCTTCTTTTAAACATTTCTAAAAATCACTTTTCTTTCTCGAAGCTGCTGCACATACGCGTATCAAGGTTGTGGTTTTCAACAGCATCCTGTGGTTTTCTTTGTATTTTAATTAAAATATTTTCCTTTTTTCTGTATGAACGTTCAATGTTAAAAGAAAAGTAAAAACCACAGTAAATATTTGCTTTTCTCAAAATTTACTTATGAAATTAACACATTTCAGTAAACACCTATGTAAGTGTGGCGGTGTCTGTGCACATATGTGTATGCACAATAACATCTCAGAGGAATGACTCGTTACCCCTACACACAATAAAAACCGATTTATATATATTTTTTTTTACTTTGATAAAATACTTTAACAATCTTTTGTAACCTTTACACAATTTATTTTACATTAAAATGTGATAACAAAAAACAAAACAATAATGAATATGTTTGTATTTCGATAAACATATTATTAATATATACAACTGCGACATCAGATATTGGGGTAAAGAGAACCGCGCCAATATTAAACAATGGTTGGCATTATGACTGGAGATCGCTGCAACAGCAGGGCACATATGGTGCCAATTGTACGATGTACAGTGGTGAAGCGCTTAGGTAAGTGTCTAAAAATTTAATTCCAAAGTAGGCAATAACTTGACTATGTAAGTATTAATTGTAACTGATGAAAACCCTACAATTATGAAAATCGTTTGAAAATTCATATGTTATCAGCATCTCATTCGATTTAATCGAATGACCTTTTAGAACGAATTTAAATATATGCGAAAAATTACGGTTTGATCGTACAAGTTCAATTGTCTGACAATATGTATTTGTGGGGTTTACATCGACATAAGATCCGGAATATAAATCTGCAGTGGCAAGTTGCATCACATAAAAAATATATATACAGACTGATTGACAAATGGGCGCACAGAAATAAATCAGCACAGACAATTGTATACCCACCACGATGACCTGTACATAAAAAATACCATGTAAAGATCAGCACCTTTATACGGGGCTATGTCGTTGCAAATCGTTTGCCAATAGATTTGTACTTTTAAGTGAAAATGAAAATTCAGCTATGATCTTCATCATATTGATATGGGCTACCTTGAGGGGGAAGGACAACTATATGGGGACTATGCAAAATCATGGACCTACATTAACAGTTATATCCTACCATAACTTAGCACATGTCATTCTAGACTCAATTCAGTTGCCTATGCAAAATTTCGTCCAAATCGAAAGGTATAAGGGACTTTGGTGCACCATTTACATATATATATATATATATATATATGGGATCTATATCTAAATCTGAACCGATTTTCACCAAGTTCAATTGGGTTTGACCTTGGGCCAAAAAAATTAGTTGTACCAAATTTCATCCAAATCGGATTATAAATGCGACCTGTACCTTTACAATTTAGCATCAACAGACAGAAAGTTGGACAGACAGGCATAAATCGATTCAATCAATGCATATTCTCAAAAGGAACTATGGGCCAATCTCGATTCCATTTGCATGTGGTGAAGGGTATACAAATTCAAAACTTTTTGTTGCAATTAAAGCATATGTAATTTCCGTATTGACTAATGGAAATAATTCTTTTGTCAAAAATTTAATGTTAGGTTTCCGGCGCTTCTGACGGACCATCTCTGTTCCTAGACAGAAAACTTAAATGGAAAGACCACATGCAGCATCGGGTTGACAAAGCCCACAGACGTTAGTCCTTCTACAGAAGAGCCATAGGCCCTAAATGAGGGCAGCAATCCAAAGATGATACACTGAATCTATAACATCGTTATTAGACCAATTCTAATAAGAAGTCTGGTGGTCACCAATTTTCTCTGCGCTTGCTGACTAGGTACAAACAATTGTCCGTACCTCTTACGACTGAAAATATATTTGTTTTTAATTTGAAAACCAGTGAGCGGAGCAGTATAGTCGGACGGAGCCGACCATATGATACCCTACACAACTTCCACGAAAATCTAACTTTCTGCGGTGTAGTTCTGAGTTTGGGCAATATTTCGTGATATTTGCAACCTTTTGATCGACTAGAGGTCAACAAATATTACTAATATTCAGTACAGCCCTTCTAATTACTTGCCCAGATTCCCTCAATTGCAGCCCATAGATCGAGTCGAAAAAAACACAAAAAGTTAAGTTTTCGATCCACTTCATCTCAAAAATTATTTTCTGATTCGTGAAGATTGGTCCATAACTGTGGTCTGTATCGTGTTTACAAATTATAATGGACAGACGGACGGACGGACGGGCACACATGTCTAGGTCGACTCAGCTAGTCGAGATATGACGATCGGTATACTTAAAGGTGGGTCTATGACCAATATTTCGCGGCGTTACAAACGCTTGGGGCTGCACAAAGCTATAATACCCTGACAACATAGTTGTGTAGGGTATAAAAACCCACATACACAATTCTGCATTATTGTTTTTTTTTAATTTCCAATAGATTCTCTATTGGATTTATATCTGGATTTTGTGGAAGATGAAGCACCACCATTTTACGAATGTGGGGGTTTGGTCTAAAATTTACATGAAATCAATTGAAAATATAACGATCTCTATAGACCCACTTTTTGGTATATACTCTATATTAAGATCCCGCCCATTATTCATTCTTTCGGAAATCGTGACAATAGAGGGAATAAAAAATAGGCCAGGTCAAACCATTTTTGCCACATGTTCAAAATGACACTATCATAATAAAGTTTCTTGTGCCCTAAATATTATGAAATATCGACCAAAACAAAACAAAAATTTGTGCGATTGGTATGTATACCCTTCACTACACTGTGCTATAGGGTATTACGGCTTTGCGAATATGTTTATAACTGGTAAAAGGAAACCAGATAGACCAATGGTTCCTTTTGAGAATATATACTTTCTTAGTTTATTTATCCATAGGTCCCATATATATTTGTCTGATTTTATGTAAATTGTGACATAATTCCCAATGTTTGTCCGATAGAGATAAAATTTGGAATGCCGTACTGTATTGAGACATAAGTCATTGGTCCCCCCAAAGATGCTACTTTTATTCTATCGATTCATAACTCTTACTGTACATTACATTTAGAATCTTAGGAATACTCCTTGAATAAACCAAAAGTAGTGAAGGGTATCAAATAGTCGGTCTCGTCCAACTTTTAAAACTTGTTGTTTCGAATAAAATTTATCCTTATCAATAAAATTCCTCATAAAATAGGCCGTCCTTTTCTCGGCTAGACTATATTGTTCCTAACATTTTTATTTTAATTTGGCGTCCTCAATTGTTCCGATTATTGCTGTTTTAACCACAGTACCTTTAACATTTTTCATTCCAGTCCCCTATTGTTGAGGGTGTATATATTTTTGCTGCAAGGCAATCATTAAAATGATAAAAATAAGTAAAATAAAACGAAACAAATAAATAATAATAATTCTATGCCTTACTCAATAAAGTCATAATGCTGTGCATTTAAATTCTCTGTATGCGTCATAATGAGTGTTTACATTTTCGAATGATAATAAATCTCATGTAGCTAATATAAATCAGTATTTGGGAAAAACTTTTGTACATGTAAAAATTTGCTATTATTAAAACCACACAAAATACTCACATATAAACATTGAAAATACATAGTAAATATACTAGTACTAGCATAGGGCCTCTACGTCGTTAGCGAATCTTTTTATAGTTCAAATAAATAAACTTTAATTTAGCTACACAATATGACTTAATATGGATTTATGAATTTCTAGGTATCTACTCTGTACTAAATTTGGTACAATTTAAATTGTGGGTGAACCGATAGAGTTGGAATCTTGAAACTTGGATTTATTATCACTCTGGGGGTGAAGGTTTGGGTTAAGTAGGAAGTTTTGGAAATTCGTACTACTGTGTACTAAATTTGGTACAATTTGAATTGTGGGTTAACCGATAAAGTTGGAATCCTGAAACTTGGATTTAGGAACACTGTGGGGGTGTTGGTTTGGGCTAATAAGGAGGTTTTGGAAAATCGTACTACTGTGTAATAAATTTGGTACAATTTAAACTATGGGTGAAGCGATAGAGTTGGAATCCTGAATCTTGGATATAGTATCACTGTAGGGGTGTAGGTTTGGGGTAAGAAGGAGGTTTTGGAAATTCGATCTATTGTGTACTAAATTTGGTACAATTTGAATTATGGGTCAACCGATAAAGTTGGAATCCTGAAACTTGGATTTAGGATGACTGTGGGGGTGTAGGAAGTTTTAGACATTGGTACAACTATGTACTAAATTTGTTACAATTTGAATTGTGGGTGAACCAATAGAGTTGGAATCCTGAAACTTGGATTTACGATCACTGTGGGAGTGTATGTTTGGGTTAAGTAGGAAGTTTTGGAAATTCGTATTGCTGTGTACTAAATTTGATACTATTTGGATTATAATTAAGATTTTATCTAATTCATGATTTCAATTTGATTGCATGATGTAGGTAGTAATGGAAATTTTTACTTATGTGTTCTAAGTGGTACTAAATGTGATACAAATTGGATTTAAGTGAACCGATAGAATCCTGAAATTTGGAATTAAGATTGGGGTATGTGGGAAGTGTCGGAAATTCCCACAGGTAGGTAGGTAGGTATTTATATTAATGTGCACTAACTGATACTCAATTTAGATTTGGGTGATTTTTTTCAAAATAAGTATAACAAGAGTACAAATGGTAAAAAAATTACTCCAAATCTAGTATAGAGGTAGATTTCTGTTGCGGTCGGAATGGGTGTGTAGGGTTGAGATACAGAGGTATATTTGAGAACATATTATGGTACTAAATGGTTCTTAAATTTTAATAATGGTCGATATAGGGTGGTTTTAATTACATCCCACATTCGCTAACGAAGTAGCGGGTATATGCTAGTGTACTATAAACGAATAATAATTGGTCCTACATCTTCAATTAGTCAGCTTAGTCAGCATTTCTTTCGAACATATGTTTTTGAAGCGTTGATGCTCGAATCCTACTAAATCGAGCAAAACGTACTAATTTTTATATTTTTTGAAAGTGTACTTTTTCTTGATCCTCCAGATGGATGCTTTCACATGGGACCATAATAGGTTTTTTTTAATTGTTTTCCTTTCGCTAGTTTAAAATTAATGCCAACAACATTATATCCGAAACCTCTTTGATAAGAACAACACCGACTGACATATTTTATTTGTTATTACAAATATAAAGTTTAACCTTTCCGATCTATACTATACTTAGTACTTTTTAGTGCAAAACAAAATGCGAAAAGCATTATTTTTCATATAAAATTTTAGAATTCTATCTTACCCGTACCAGTATACAATGTGTTTTAGTTTTAGTACTGTTTAGAACATATTTCTGGAAAATATTTATATAGGTGCAATCCGTTCTACAGTACAGAATATATTGTACTTATTAGTAACATTAAGAACAATTTAGTACCATTTAATACGAATTTCCAACACTAACCAACATGTAAAATATCAAGATTCGTCTGGGCGTTGATGATCAGTCAGTCACTTATAACGCAACTCTTTTATATATATATATATAGATATCTAGATAGATAGACATTCTCTTTTGAGATGTATCCAAAATGAAATGTTAATTATCTGCCAGTAAGTTGTTTAATAATCGATAATAAAGGACCCCTATAAAAATATATAACCTAATCCGAAACCTGACCACAGATATATGTATATGTGAGCTATATTGCAGCTAATTATATTCTCTAGAATCGACATGATTATTTGTCATGCCGAAATATACACATTTTAACGATTCATTTGTATGCAAAAAGAAACATTAATGTATGTACATAGGCTCGGTCGTTTAATTTTATATATTTATAATTATACCCTTCACCACACTGTGGTACAGGGTATTATGTCTTTGTGCATATGTTTGTAACAGACAAAAGGAAACGAGATAGACACATGGTTCCTTTTGAGAATATGCATAGAATCACTTTCTGAGTCGATTTATGCATGTCCATCCGTCTGTCCGTCTGTCTGTCTGTCTGACCATGTTAAAATGTAAACAAAGTACAGGTCGCATTTATGATCCGAATTAGATGAAATTTGGCATAGGTCACTTATTCGGCCCAAGGACGAACCCTATTGAAATTGGGAAAAATCGGTTCAGATTTAGATATAGCTCCCATATATATATTTAACCGATTTAATGTAAACGGTCCCTATATATCTTTCGATTTGCACGAAATTTGGTACAGCCTAATCATTTAGGATTTTAGAATGATGTCTGCCAAGTTTCGTGAAAATCGGTCCAGATTTAGATATAGCTCCCATATATAGTTTCGTCCGATTTCATGTAAATGGTGCCCCAAAGTCCCTATATATCTTTTGATTTGCACGAAATTTGGTACAACGTGATGAATTAAGCCTAGAGTGATGTATGCAAAGTTTGGAGAAATCGGTCCAGATTTAGATATAGCTCCCATATATAGTTTCGTCCGATTTCATGTAAATGGTGCCCCAAAGTCCCTATATATCTTTCGATTTGCACGAAATTTGGTACAGCCTAATCATTTAGGTCTAGAATGATGTCTGCCAAGTTTCGTGAAAATCGGTCCAGATTTAGATATAGCTCCCATATATAGTTTCGTCCGATTTCATGTAAATGGTGCACCAAACTCCCTATATCTTTCGATTTGCACGAAATTTAGTACAGCCTAATCATTTAGGTCTAGAATGATGTCTGCCAAGTTTCGTGAAAATCGGTCCAGATTTAGATATAGCTCCCATATATAGTTTCGTCCGATTTCATGTAAATGGTGCCCCAAAGTCCCTATATATCTTTCGATTTGCACGAAATTTGGTACAGCCTAATCATTTAGGTCTAGAATGATGTCTGCCAAGTTTCGTGAAAATCGGTCCAGATTTAGATATAGCTCCCATATATAGTTTCGTCCGATTTCATGTAAATGGTGCCCAAAGTCCCTATTTATCTTTTGATTGGCACGAAATTTGGCATAACGTACTGAATTAAGCCTAGAGTGATGTCTGCCTAGTTTGGAGAAAATCGGTCCAGATTTAGATATAGCTCCCATATATAGTTTCGTCCGATTTGATGTAAATGGTCCACCAAAGTCGCTAAATATCTTTCGATTTGCACAAATTTTGGCATAACGTACTGAATTGAGTCTAGAATGATGTCCGCCAAGTTTTGTGAAAATCGGTCCAGATTTAGATATAGCTCCCATATATAGTTTCGTCCGATTTGATGTAAATGGTCCACCAAAGTCGCTAAATATCTTTCGATTTGCACGAATTTTGGCATAACGTACTGAATTGAGTCTAGAATGATGTCTGCCAAGTTTTGTGAAAATCGGTCCAGATTTAGATATAACTCCCTTTTATTATAGATTGATTTTAAGTAATTGACGTACTAAGGAATCAATAGGAACAAAACGTTCTGAAATTAGTGACAAGTTTGTTTGACATCGCTCAATATTTGGATAGAGCTTCCATATATATTTTTGCCCGATTTCAAATAAATTGGGCATCAAACTCCTCATGTTAGTCAGATTGACATCAAATTTTGCACAACTTACGAAATTGACTTTATGGATAGATCTAGGTAGATTCACATTTAGATAAATATCAAATTTTTTCATCCAATTTTATGTTATAGTCCTGTTTAATATACCCATAGTGGTGAAGGGTATCATATAGTCGGCCCCGTCCGACTTTACTACTTTCCTTACTGGTTTTTAACTGATGTTGTTGTTATTATTTATGAAAAACTGCGCAATTGATTAAGTAAACACACACACACATACAAGTACAAACAGAGATAAAGGTTGCGGTCTCTGCGGTTTAAACTTAATTATATATGCAACAGAAACAGAAAGATCAACGAAAACACCAACTGTGGCAAATGAACATTGACAACTACAACAGCAACGGTAGTATTTAATATATTTTTGCATGTTTCTTAATTAATTGTTATCTTGTTCTTCATTTCGTGTAATTCTTTTATTTAATTTGGGTCTACAACATCCTGGTGACATTACAAAGATTTTAGGTTTATCGGGGTTTAAATTTGTCCTGTGTCGATGTATGTACATACAATGCAAATAAAATAACACATTGGTTTCTAGTTATGTACTGATATATATATAAAGAGATGTACTTCTCTCCCCACAGACTCCATAATTTTGTATTATTTAACGTGGAAATTCAAAACGATCGCAGGATATTTCAAATTTATTATACCCTCACATTTCGCCATAAGAGTATATACCTATGAGGGCAAAAAATGTGCCTCATCGAAGTATTCTTTTAAGGGGACCCCCATTCTCGGTTTCACAAAATTTAATTTTGTATTTTGATTTAATTCGAACCTACACTAATTCAAGAATATCCCCATAAAAGTTCAAGTTAAAATCTCAACAATTTTTTAAGATAAAATCTATTCCAAATTTTGGGACGCTTCTCTGTGAGTGTATAGCTATCGTATGAACAAGGATAATGCCAATCGGTTTGTGGTCAAAATTGGCGGTTTTCCAAAAATATTTTCAAAGGTCCGCCATATTGTTTTGAGCGAAGTCAATAATCCTAGTTCATATGAGAGCCAGAAATGTACTCTTTCTAACACCATTACAATTTTCGGGAATATGGCTCCAATCCTTCTGGTACCTCCAACTTATGGTGGTCAACATTTTGCTGACAATTATCTTTGTAATATCATGCAAAAGCATTATCCGACCATTATCAAGTTTAGATCAAGTTTTATGATGGGACCAACAGATCCACTACTTCTGGTACCTCCCCTAGTCAAATTTCGATATTTATAAATCCAATATTAGGCGATTTGATCCAAACTTTAACTACATTACATTATTTCTTTCAAGCTTAAATCAAGTTGGATGATTAGGAAAATCAGTCCAGCTCCCCTAAAAAGGGCCAAAATTTTGAATATTTGTAAATCTTATATAAAACAAACGGAATTTGCAAATCGTAATATTTTTACAAAACCTAGAGTTAGTCCGAAGATGGGACCCATCGGTCCACTACTACTAGTACCTCCCACACGAAAGGTAAAAATTTTAAAGACGTAAAAATTTTATTTGAAACAATTAGATACATTGGTTGCGCATCATAATATATTACCAAACCTACATTATTTTATCAAATATTTTTCCCCACAGATGTATAACTTTTTGATAAAAATACACGTTATAAAAAGCTAAAAAACATGTATGTAATTATGTAGATTAGGATGAAACATATATGTATATGAGGCGGTTCGCCTTGGTCCAAGAGTCGTATATTTTTTTTTTAATTTTGCATCCTATATATATATATATATATATATATATATTTGTCCATGTTAAATTGTAAACAAAGTACAGGTCGCATTTATGATGCGAATTGAATGAAATTTAGCACAGTTCATGTATTTGGCCCAAGAACGAACCCTATTAAAATTGGGAAAAATCGGTTTGGATTTACATATAGCTCCTATATGAATTTTCGTCCGATTTCATGTAAATGGTACACAAAAGTCCCTATATATCTTTCGATTTCCACAAAATTTCGCATGGCATTCTGTGTGTTAAGTTTTGTTCAAATCGATTCGGATTTAGATATAGCTCCCATATATAGTTTCGGCCGATTTTAAGTGTACCAAAGACCGAAAATTTGGCCGATTCCCACAAAATTTTGCCCACATATATTTTCGTGCGATTTTAAGTACATGCTGCATAAAATATGGCCGATAGACACAAAAAGTGCAGAAATTAGTATAAGATAACCTGTGGCAAGTTTCATTGAAATCGGTTCAGATTTCGATATAGTTCCCATGAATTATTATAACTTAACCTTTGACATGTTTCGTTAAAATCGGTTCAGATTTTTTACACAATGGACAAACTTTCGACCGGATTCCCTTTAATTGGGCTCCAAATAATAAAAGGATGTCCGATTGAGATTTGCTTTAAATTGATTTACATAATTGTAAAACAATGAATATATCTGTCCAAATGAAAAATTTAGTGTAGGTTGCAGAATGACAAGTTTATTGACTGATTTATGTCGGTTCACATAGTTAAATACCACATTTTTAATTCATCCAATTTCAGGCTAATGACACTTCAAAATGCGACGTCTTTAGGGCGCATTTGTTGAATATATCCAAATTGGTGAAGGGTATCATATAGGCGATCCCGTCCGACTTACTACATTCCTTACTGGTTCAAATTTGGCGATACTTGACACAACCACCCAAATTTTTGCGATTGGTACAACCAAATATGTGCGATTGGTACAGCGTATCAAATAGAGAATAATTTCTATAATGTTCGAATACACAGTGATATTTGCTGCGACCGATATTTACGTGCATCATGTTTGCCTTGACTTCGCACAAAAATTAAGAAAATTACGGACCATTGAAATCTTTTTTCGAAAAATCGATATAATCTAGTTCTTACGATAGCTATATACTCACAGAGAAACGTGAAAAAATTCGGAAGCTATTGGAATATTAGTTTATAAGTAATATTGCCCGTCATTCGTAAAAACACGGTTTTGAGAAAAACGCGTTTAAATTTTGAGAAGAACTCTTGTCGTCACTTAATGCTAACACAATAAATCGGCTATATCTTCAAGAGTTGTTGAGATTTTCACTTGAAATGTTCTTGATAAACGATCGATATCGGCCCACTTTTTATTATAGCTCTCATATATATTTGTCCATCCAAAATTGCGCCTCATATCACAATTTTGTAAATGATTTCAAATTTCATTCAGTCCATAATTGTGACCTGTGTTAAAAATATCTAAATTGATTCAGTTAATAACCTCGTAATAACATAGTTGTCTAAGAGATAAATATTCTCATTATTATTAGAAATATGTAAAACTAAAAACTTTCACAGTTTGCAAAATATTTCTCTCCTCTAATTAAAATAGCAATTTCACACACACACACACAGTAATTGTTTTGTTTTGCGGAAATGGGAAAGCCTTTTATTGTCTCAAGAGTTATTTTTAAATAAATATTTTTGTTAATCGTGATGGAATGTTGGTATTCACTGAAGTAAACAAGTCTTATCGCTTTGCAAAAATATTTAGAATATTTTTAGGTATTTAAAAATTATATTTGCGAGGTAAGACGTTACATCATTATTTGTTGTTTTGTTTAATTTTCTTTAAAGACAAAGACAATTATTCATTTGAAATAATGAAAATAATTTGCGGGAAAATGTTTGCCGTTTTTCTGCTATTTAAAATGATTTTTATAACCTACGATGGATGGATGATTGATGGGCTGACTGGTTGGTTATTAAAACCTTATCACAAAATGTTATTCCGAAGATATCCTTTTTTCGGTTAAATATCCATGAATCCATCAATCACTCAATCAATCGATATGTATAAATCAGGTGGTTGGTAAATTGGGTTTTAGCTGGCAAAAACAAAACAAAATTGATGGAGGCTGTTGTCGACCTGTTGTCAACGCAATCAGGCCCACCAGAATGTAGTGTCGGTATTTCGTTCTGATTCGTAATTAAGTGTTCTTGCAAATGCTCTCAATGGAAAGTTTTTTTGTTTCGTTTTTTGGTGTTGCCCTGGGGAATTTGCGACTTTTGTTCTGTGCCCTATTTCATTGTGTTAAAAACCTCAACCTGCACTAACATCAACTACTAACAGAACACATGAAAAATTACTAAGCGCCTCAACTATTGCTGGAAAATCCCTGAGGGAAAATCCAACTAATTTTTCAAATCCATCTAAAGTGCCAAATGAAAATAAACTACTCCGCTGTAGGGGTGCATTTAGCATTAAGGGCGGTCTGGGCACCGCTAATGCCACAATGCCGTAAACCAAAAATATTTGTTAATGCACCCGCCAGAATGGCAGGCAGACAGGCTTCCACAGTCGGTGTCGGTGGCTGGTGTGGTGTGATGTGTGTGTTTGCGTACACACGCACACACTGGGCAATGTTTATGGCACAGGTGGAAATGCACATTGAGCACAATTTGGAATTTGGCGCGATGCTAAGGGTTCGTAAATCCAAATGAATGGAAATTTTCATTTTGGTTGAAATGGATGGAAAACCAGGCTCATGCTCTGCCTGTCTGGTTTTGAGCGTGGGAACCGTTCCCACGATAAATGTAAGGAATTTGTTCGAAACGAAAACAGATGCCTTAGTACCGTGTATAACAATTGATGGTGCCTATTGACGGTTAGCAGTCCTTTAGCCTGTCGCTCCGTATATGTGCCTGTGTTTGTGTGTGTGTATGCCAAACAACAATGCCAAAGACGAAGAATAATGAGTCGCTAAGCATCGTTCAGAACATGTGCAGAAAATCCATCACGAAAAGAACAATGCACGTTTACATTCCATTCACAAAACCGACAACAACTTCAAATTTTCCAATTTGGATGAAGTAATTTGTGTGAGTTCTCCGTTCTTTAGAGCATTAAACGTACGAGCTATGAAAGCGAACAAACCAAGAAAAATCAAGAACAAAATGTAGAAATGGCTCATAATCCTCTGAGTTTTGTTTTGTATTGCACATTTGTTCTAAGTGTGTAAAATATGTTGATGGAAAAGCGGAGAGAACAACAGTAATCATCAAATTGTATACCATGTATAGAAATACAGCCAAAGATATTATATTACGATTGGTCTTAAAAAATTTGAATTGTTTGTATTTTATTGAATCCGTAAGCAAATCATTGAAATACTGAATTGACGGAACTAACATTTTCCGTAGAGCCAATTCCCAAACCTGATCACAATTTCATCAAAATAGTCTTAGACCTCATACAACAATATAATCAGTGAAAGGTCAACATATAATTTTTCAGCAACATGTGGACAATTTTGTGGAGGAAGCATCAGAATGAGTCTTGTTTTTAGTTTGCAATAAATATTACGACGGTCAAAGATGGTATCGAACCGCTTATTCTTTTCGAATTTTATCAAATCTGTAATCGTCTTCATTCATTCGCCAGATGCTGCATTTTATTTTGGGTCATTTGTTTGCTCAACACCTCAATCTTTGGTAGGTCATGTAGGCCTACATACCGGTTAATGTAGATTCGAAATCCTGGTGGAAATCTCTGTAAATGGCTTACGTGCGTTTAGGCAGACACGCACTCAGCACACGTGCAACAATGCCACAATGGAAAATATTTTTGAAGGCACCAACAAAAACACACACATCCATGTGTATATAATACACAGGCACATATACAGAATAAGAAGAAGACCCTAAAATATATTGGCTGAATCCTGTCGACAAAATCTTCTATCACAAATGATGAAGGTAGGGTTTTCGGTTGGCCTGAAACAATAACAACAAGGATACATGGAGAATTCAAATAGGTACATGAGATTGTTTGTTTTCTATATTTACGACTTGGAAAATATAAAGGAAATTTCAATAAAAAATTTTGTTTCTTCAATTATTTTATATTCATCTAAGACGGTTTCGATTTTAATTGATCTAGCCTTCAGGTAAGGTTGAAATTGAATACGAGTTTATTTCAGGTGATTGTTGTTTTTTCGGGGGGTTTATACGAAAATTGAAATTTAAATGCCATGACCTTTTTTTCGTCAATGTTCAATTCAGATAAAATCACAAAACAACACAAGAGACAAGTTTTCCACACAGGAGTTTGGGTTTTAAAATATTTTTTTTTTTTTTTTTTTTTTTTGAAGTAGAATTCTTATTTTGGTATTGTGAAAT
Organism: Musca vetustissima; assembly: GCF_032173495.1. Classification (NCBI taxonomy): domain Eukaryota; kingdom Metazoa; phylum Arthropoda; class Insecta; order Diptera; family Muscidae; genus Musca; species Musca vetustissima. The sequence goes on from NW_026873778.1 coordinate 14,851, forward strand.
ACATAAACCATTGATAATCCATAGATATGAACATAAAAAGTTAATAGTTTTATGTTGCTATTTGTAACTTCGATGCACACAAGTCAAATTATTTAGTTTATTTAATTTTATAATCTGTTTTGTAGATTTGTTTTCATTTGTTTTTCTCATCATTTGGGAAAATTATTACATATAAATGTTGGACCAATTACGATGAACTATTAAAATTGTATATATTTTAAGAGAAAACTCATGTTATGATAGGACCGTGAATATACTGAAAATACGTTAGAAAAAGATGATCGAAGTTCTACAAATATCTAATAGTGGGGCTACCGTTATATTGGGCTATAATAAAACGGAGATCAATACTGACATTTTTAATAGTGATTTTTGACAGCCAATGAAATTACAAGTTACCAAATAACAGACAATTCTACACACTGTGGTATAGGGTATTACATCTTTGAGCATATGTTTGTA
>NW_026873779.1:0-15509 GCF_032173495.1 Musca vetustissima
TGACCTAAGTACTTTACTTGAGGTTTGCAAAACTTACACTTTTCTCTATTGAGGTGCAAGTTAAAAGATTTTATTCTTTCGAAACATTTTCTTAGATCACAAATATGTGACTTAAAATCTTTTGAGCATATTATGATGTCATCCAGATACGCTAGAATTGTTATTTGAGGAAGACCATTTCGAAATTTATCCACAAGCCTTTGAAAAGTTGCTGGAGCATTCTTTAATCCAAATGGCATCCTGTTAAATACGTATATACCAAAGGGTGTTGTAAATGCTGTTTTTATTTTATCTTTATCAGCCATTTTTATTTGCCAATATCCAGATTTTAAATCGATTGTTGACATAAATGATGATGCTTTTGCAGCATGCAACAAATCATCCATCCTTGGTAGAGGATACTTGTCTGTTGTAGTGATCGCATTTAATCGGCGATAGTCTACACAAACTCGAACTTCTCCGTTCTTTTTCGGTACCAATACTACGGGAAATGCCCATGGAGATTGGCTTTGGATTATCCTCAAAAACATGCTTCATTTCTTCCAATAAGTTTTCTAATATCTTTCTTTGATCTTCATTTAAATTGTTAGCTTCATTTTCTCTTAATTTAAAATCAATAGCATTTAATTGAATCGACGACTGAAATTTATCAGTATTTTTATTATATTTTACGCGTTTTAATGGTGGAAATAAGTTTGATTCCGTAATTGTAGATGAATCTGGAGGAATACTTCCTTCAAAAATCTTGTTAATTCCACCTGGCGAATAATCATAAACTGTGGAAATATCTGAATTCTTCGGTGTAGATTTTCCATCTTGTGGTAATGTATTCGAATTCTCAAACCAACCCAGAAATTTATCTACCGAGTTGTGTTCCATTATGTTGGCTTGAGTGAGAGGTATTGATTTTACCAACATAGGTTCATTCATTTTGAATTCAAAATTTGTATTGGGGTCATCTTTAAAGTGCCAATTCCTTTGGGCTAAATCCAGGACGATTCCAGCTTGTTCGAGGAAATCTATTCCTAATAAAGTTCTATTGCTTTTGGCCCAAGGCAAGCAAATGAAACGAATGCGTTTTAAACGCTTTCCAATAATGATCTTAACGATCGTTGAATAAACAACTTCTTCTCGGGGTATACCATCAGCCATAATTATTTCCGCTTTAACCTCTTGAAAATCGACTTCCATTGTTTTTAATTTCTGAAACAATGTATATCCTGCAACGCTTGTACGTGCGGCTGTGTCGAAGTAGGCTTCACCTTTAAGAGCATTAATATTTATATCCACTGTGGGTACATTTCTTCCAACTATATTGTTATTGACTGCATTAAAGTCTAGTTTATTTGGGCTATTCAATGGGTTGTTTTTATTGCAATTTGGGCAATTTGACCTATAGTAGCCGGCAGCACCGCAGCCATAACAATTTAATGTGGTTTCTTGAACTTTTGGCTGTTTTTTCCTATCAGCCTCAAGCTTCTTATAGCACGATTCCGACGTGTGATTCTTTTTTCTGCAATATGAGCAGCGAAGTAAGGATTTATCAATATTTTCCGTATGATGACTTTTTGCATTCTTTATCTGGTCAGATTTTGGCTCCTTATTTTCCATGATTAGCATTTCTATTTCCCTGGCTTGTTGTAGCAAATCTTGAAAAGAAGTAACGTTATCTCTCGCTATCTTTTCTCTAATCGATATATTTATTTGGGAAAATATCATATTAAGCATCGTATTTTCTGATAATTTTTCAGATAATTGGGCAAATAAGCGTCTTTTCTTACAAACAAATGAATCAGTTGATTCATACGGCTTTTGTTTTTCTTGGCTAAGCTCTGCAAAAATTCTCCAATCGGGCTTAGGGGGTGAAAAAGCTTTTCTTAACATATCTATCGCCATATCAAAGGTCTTTGCCTCACTTTTTACCCCTTGCCACCATGTAGAAGCATATCCCTCGAGCAATAAGGGAAAACTTGTTATAGCTAGGAAATCGGAAACATTTTGTGCGTCTTTGTAAACTAAAATTGTGGCAATGAAATCATCAACCTTGCTTGAATTTCTTCCGCCATTAAAACGAGCACTACAATTGACGAACGTCGACTTCGGTTCCTGCCTAACAGTTAATCCTCCTAGTAGGTCCATAAATTGGCCTTGTGTCAGGGTTATATTCACTGAACTATTTGGAACAGAGTTAGCACCAGATATCTGTGGTAAACTTCCAGAATCCTGAGGAGTAATTGGATTGTGTGCGGAATAGCTAAGAATATCATCCATATTTGGTAATGCGGAAGCAGATCTATTACTATGTGGAGAATTTACCTCAGAAGTATTAACATGGTCTTCGGCAGAAGTACGGTTAACTACTGGGTTCTGAGCTACCTGCACATTTTGCGATGTTTTTGGTGTAAGACGTGGACTTCTACGCATTTTGAAATTGTTTTTTTTTTTCAGAAAACTGTTTTTGAATAAGATGTTTTTATGAAAACAATATCGAGACACACTGTGTTTAATGAGATCAAAGAGTTTCTTTTGGTAGAGAGTGTTTAAATATATTCCAATATTCTCAATTACCAGTGGTGAATATAAATTGGATTCAGGTACTCTTCTCTCAGTACTCAATATAATTCTCTTTTTGGAAACACTCAATATTATTATGGAGAACAATTATTCTCTGTGATCGTATAAGAGAATGAATTATCACTCAATCTCTTTACATGGATTTACTTTTTGAAACAACCAAACATGCGTCGTATGTGATGATGTTACAACAACAACACACAACTGCTCCAAATGTGACAATCGATCACAGCAACAACAATAACACGCATTCGCAGCTCCAACTGTGACGATTGATCACAGCAACAACAATAACACACGTTCGCAGCTCCAACTGTGACGATTGATCACAGCAACCACTGTACCAAAGCAACAACAACAATGACACACTTTCGCAGCTCGAGTGAGACAATGAGAATTTGTATTATCACAACAACAATTTGGTGGAGACAACGGCAATGCAGTCGGCAGCTCCAAACAGCGATGTTTATGACGTCTCTTTTAGGAATGTAGGGCAGTTTTGCAAATGTGCGCCAATATTGTTGGATGTTTTTTTTGTACAGATTCCGAATTTTTACTTGATTTTATTAAAATTTTTGTAGATTTTTATCGTTGGGCGCCATTGAAGGGGATGAGACTCCTTGAAATTAGTATTAATATTATTATAAATATTTAGGGTCAAAGCCAGACTTAATGTCAAAGCTGTCCACTAAATATATTATTATTTTATAATTGTACGAGGCAAGAACAGTGTCAAAGCACAAGTTCGCCTACGCACAGGTTTAATATTTTTTATAATATTTTATTTATTATTTGCCTCTCTAGGCTTTCAAAAAAATGCGCTGATGTTTGTTTAATTTTTGGTGATGTTTATTATTCCGCAAATAGTCATCGAATGAATCTTTTACAAGAATTGGTTATGCTTATATTAGGATTCTGAAGCAAACAAAGTTTTGTAACAAAGAGTAATTGAGAACAAATCTTGCAATGAGTGAACATAAAGTTTCCAATTATTCCAATAATGTTACATTTGAGTAAAATATGATCAATAACACTAATGTAAACAAGTATATGTCATATTAGGAAATTAATATAATTTTGTTAAGAATAATCATTAGTCAAATTATAAAACAGTGAAAACAACATAACGTATATAAGTGATAGTAATAATTATGTGAAATGCTTCGTTACATAGACAAGTTTCACGCATAGACAAGAGTACATTTCTATTCGTCATTCATGTACGTAAGTGGCTCTTGGTGACCCTTCCACACAATTTAATTGTCTGCAACATAAAAAATGACTTTCCAGACACTTGAAAGGATTAAAGATTACACTTAACATAATTTACTTTCATTGCAGCATTTCATCTATGGCAATTTCGGCCAGTCTTCATGTCCGCATAGTCCCCAAGAAAACGAAGGAAAAACGAGAAACCTCAACATTGCCACACTGCAAATGTATAAAATAAAAGGCACCACAAAACAATGTGTTTTTTATATTTCAAAGATGTCATGTAACAAAATGTGAAGAAATGGAAAAAATCATTTTCCATTTTCTTCTTGGGTTTGGTAGAAACATTTTTTTCCAACGGGTTGGTTACTTATAAAAAACCACAAGCCAAGGGTGCTCTTCTCAATGGCTACATTTCAGTGAGTGGTGGTTTTTTTCTGTGTAGTGTAGTCCTATATCTCAGTCATGTGTAAGTTTTCATTATCTTGAAGAGCAGCATCCAACCCACCATCAACGACAAAATAACAACAAAGTTCCAAGTTTTCGTCTATCCATCCATTTAGCATTGTTGACTTCATTGTTTTGTCAGTCATTATACTTTGCTGGGGCGAAATACTTACATCCATATATACACATTCACATATACATACATATAGATACACGTATATATATATGTATGTATATGTGAACTAGGCCCTTATAATCCTACATTTCATCTGGTTCTCTACTCTTTGTCATCTCCCCATCAGTCCATCCGTCCAGCAGCAGCCGCCGTTCGTTGTGTTGTTGCCATTGTTTAATTTAAGCAAGATTCGCTTAAATGTTGCTTTGTGTTCACATAATATACCCATCCATTATTCCCATTTTCCAACAGTGTCCCCCATAAGAAACTGAACGCCTATGGCTACACATTTGGCCCAGGTTTATTATGTAAAACTAGAAGGGGTACGTACGGGAGGGACACTATTAACCAAACGAGCAAGCTATAAAATCGGAGCTTTGTTAGATTTCTGCTGAAAATGTATGGCATACAAATCTGTTTTTGGCAGAAGAATGGTCGTTTCATTTATTTCGGTTCCCTCGTTTTGCGTCCCAGCAACCGGTAATTTGTTTTTTTTTATAAATAATTTTATACAATTATGCTCAGTGTTGTTTTCCCATGGTTGTAATCAAATGGCTAACAGGGGAGAACTTCAGTTACATCTATAGAAGTTTTGGTAGACATTGGTATTCGAATGTGATTGTTTGTAACTGTTTTCAATTTGGATGGAAATTATTTGTTTTCTTTTCATCATAATTTGAATAAGTTTTTCTTGTCATAAAATTTCAGATTCATATTGAAAAGAAGTTCAATATATTCTATTTTCAATTATCAATAACGTGGCGCCACTCGATTGATTTGATAGATAAAAAAAAAGCACAGAAATAAATTTATGTTCATCCAAAATTTTTGATCATTTTTCCTAAAATATCCTTTTAAATTTTTAAAGGTAATAAAGGGTATATCAACTGTACAATAATTTACACAAATGAGACAATTAAAACTTAATTCGAATATAATCACTGAAATACTTGAGAATATTCCAAAATTTCGAAACATTATTTTTAGATCAAGAATTAAAGATAAACATTGGCAAAAATAGTGTAAACAAACATTAACACACTTTCAATTTCAACAATACTGAGGACTTCCCTTTATTGATAAGAGCAGTAAAGGTCTTATAAAATATGAAAGACCCGCACACATTTAATATCTACATTACTTTAAATCGAAGTAAATTTTTCCAGAGCCGCCCATTTCATGCAAAAAAAAACTTTTATTCGCGAAATGTGTTTGTTTACCCCCAATTTCGTTTTGCCAAGGAATCAAAAATCAAGGAACCTAAGAATTTTAAAACAGTATCTGTATAAACATTGACTAATGTCAGTCAGTGCTTAGGAGGCGTAGTCGGCGTATTCTACTTTGGACGTGGTAGTCAGTGAGAACGAGTCGTTTCCATCAATTTTTAAAGTAGAACACCATTACTGAGTTTCTACAAAAATTGAAATTCCGTAAATCCTACATTCCCTAAAAATTTCATAATTTTAGAATTGGAGTTATATATTAATATTTTTATATATTAATATTTAATACACATGAATTTAAAACAAAATAAGAGAATATGACTCACGGCATGATTGAAATCAAATATAAACTATTTGTTAAATTATCGTTTTTTCTTGTACAAATTTCAAGAAATTTTTCATAATATACTTTATTACACATTTGTGTAAACATTAAGAGTTGTGACAATCATACTCTTGCTCGCATCCTTGAATTATATACCTCTTTTATGCATATAGACAAATTCTTTTCAACATTTCAAAAAGAACAGCGCTTAGGCAGCCAGAAAAAGGCAACAACTTCAAGACCATTCCACAAAAAAAAACACAGCATTGCAAAAGCTTCAGCAATGTCGTCAACAACAACAACAATAGCAAAAGAACATAAAATGCCAATAAACCAATTTAACAACGACACATACCAAAATAAGCTTAAATTACAAAACCAACAACAAAATCTCGGAAACCAACACAACGACAAGAGTCAAAAAAAAAGATGAAGGCAAAAGGAGTAAAAGGCTGTGTCAAGGGAAATGTTGCAAAACGGCGAAAGACGAAGTCAGACAAACGAAAGGAAGGAAGAGTGGAAACCAAAAAAATATATACACTCGTATCTAGACATTCAAACAAACATCGAATAAGCTAGATATACAGACAGGCATGCTCAGGGATCAAAGGCAAGAAACAATTCCAACACATCAACCAGCCAGCCAGCCAAACAGCCAGCATCAGTACCAGTCAAAGTCACAACCTTAACAACAACGTGGCCCACTCAAAATCAATGTTAAAGTCATAAAAAATTCCAAAAGAAAGAAGTTTGGATTTTTATTTTCTGTTTTTGCGTTAGGATTCAAGTCGAGAGAAAATCCTATATAAAAAAAATTGGCAAAAATAAAAGGAACAAAACAAACGGGAAAAGAAAATGGTATAGAAACACATGACTGCCGAAATGCTCAGTCAGTTGCGAATAATTGTGAAATTCCATCAAAAAATTGTTTATGGTCTATGAGTGCAAAACGATATATTTCAAAATTCGTTTTATATTGTCAGGGTTTTATTCAAAATCAACGAATGTAGAATATAAACATGTATTTACGAATTCTAGATCTCACGGACCGCTCTATAACTCTTTATACCAATATTAATATTTTCTAGCCAAACAAGACAATTGTGAATAATTTTTAAACAGAATCCAGGTCTGACCCTAGGACTAAAAAATAGGTATAAGACAATTTTGTATCAATATTTTCATAATGTTGTTAGGAATTTCATTCCATTACGTCGAAGTGCATTTGTTATTTTAATTTTAGTGATATAGTGATGATTTCGAGCAAATCAAGACAACGGGTGGATCTAATTGTGTATGGCAAGTCAAGGTTAACTCAAATCGATTTTGCAACTAAATGTGAACGGACCTCTAAGCGATTTTGGGCATCGAAATCTACCCCAGCGCATATTTCCTGTTGTCGGATCTCAAAAGAATGCTCGATAAGAAGTAATTTTTGTCAAATGAGGAATATTTATTATATGGGACTCGAAATCACATTTTCAACCATTGCTAAGACCTACATTCAAGTTGTATCCTTAATCCATAATTCAAATGTATACTTTCAAACGAGTCAAAACAGGACAGGAAAATATTTATTAAACTTATTTGGTGTAACAGAGATTTATGTATCCTCCTCCTCTTCAACTGAGAGAGTGTTCCACAATGGAAATTGAAATGAAAAACTTAGAATATTCACAAACATGCAGGAAGGGAGTTCTGCTGGGGCTAACAGAATATCAAACATGTACTCGCGGTCTGCCTGCTGCAGAGAATACAAAAAATGTTATTGCTTCATCCTCCATTAAAAAGATGAAACAACATGCACAATAATACAACAACGAGTACAACAACAATAAATATCGAAAAGTACACAAGCACACGCGTACAATGCAGAAGATTGTGGATGGAAAGGGATATTGGAGATGTGGGGTTCAAAGCATTGGTACACGTTCCAAAGTGCGTTCTGCAATGCAATCCTCGTCGCATGAAAGCACAACAACAATAAGAAATATGAAGCGAATAAAACGAAATGAAAAGCGAAAACTAAAGGAGATGGCAAAATAGCAGCTAGGGCGACGACATATGCCGCTGAAAAAGTTTGGCACTACAACATTTTTGTCCACAGAAAAAAGAGCACAGTGGCTTTACTTAACATCCCCCCCTTCACACTTTCCCACAGCAACTCCTTCGAACACATTTCAACATTGCCGGCATTCCTATTGGAACCACAACAAGTAAATATATGGAGAACTCAACATGTACATACAGGACGATGCATGTCAATAGACCAAAGGAAAAAAGTGGGGGATGTTCTGCAAAAACAACAACAACAAAACAGAAAGTGTTTTTGTGTGTCGTACGACTTGTAAGAGTTTTGTTTGTTCGATGTAAGTTTTATGTTGTGGAGGAGTTTTTCCTGTGCTTATTTTTACTGCTTCGTCTTTTTCTACAGCAGAGATTCAGAGAGTTCAATGAGAGGGTGGTTGGGTTGTAAAAAGGGGGAGTTTGTTTTGGTAGTGTGTATGTGTGCGCGTACTGTTAGTAATGCCTGATGACTGCATCATTCAGCAAGAATGTGCACTTTGAACTCCCACTCCAAATATGGCGATGAAAGCATTAAAAATTCCAACAGGCTTAAAAACGCGGAGATACACAAACGAAACCTATTTCGTGATAAGAGAACACAAAGGGTGTTTTTTTTTCTAAACTGCATTCATCATAGGAATAAATAAAAATAATAATTTCCAACAGGAAATGTATACTAAGAAATACTACAGCAAAATCTCAATAATCCACAAGAGGCAATTGATTGCAGTCCGCAATCCGGATTACTAATTTTTCCGGATTATAGAGGTTGTTAGTTTTTTTAAATGTTTCTTAATTTTGTGATTTTTAAGATTGTTTAATATTTTTATTAAAACATGAAATTATTCGTTGCAAAAATATTAGCTACCAAGTTCAAGTTCATAGTTAAAGAATTTTGTGACCTTTTTACTGAAGGCGCCGTGCCAAAAATTTTACACTGAAAAGAAAAACATTCATTGGTCATAATATTACCTATAGTTTCGTGCACTGCTACGATTTTCGAAAAAAGATCTCATAGAAATGAATTATCTTCACAATCCGGTTTATAGATTAAAATACAGACACACAAAATTGCCGAATAAACCGGATTAGAGAGACCCGAATTATCGTGATTTTACTGTACCAGAAATATTTTCATATTTTGTAATTCGTGTTTACGACTCCCTGTAGGTCTGTCATCAGGCCGAAACTTGGGATCTATAATCGAGTACTCTCAAGCAATTAACTAATCGATTAAGCGGTTTATTATTTAAAAGTAAACTATAATTTACCTCTTTCGAGATGGGCGAAGCTACCCTAAAAAGGTATTAAACTTGAAAAATATAATTGTTAAATGACAACTGTTTTCATATTTGGTGTACGCAAAAGATACCCTTAGGTTACAATATGAACAGTTTTTTTTCTATCTACAGTTTTCGTCATATACTAATTTCTTAAGAGATGTTAATATGTATATAATTTCAAATATATATCTAAGTTTGCTTTTCTAATCAAACCAAAATCCTAAAGTGCAATATTGTAATGATGCTGTTGATCAACACAATATGCAACTTCAAAAACAAAACAACAAAATTCACTTAACAATTTCAAATAATAATTTTCAATTTTCTCAAATAGTTTTCTCTTTCTAACTTTGTTGTTGTTGCGGTTGTTGTCGTTGTTGTAATTTCCATAATAGTTTAGTTTACTTATTCGGTCTGGTTGCTGGTTGTTGTTGTCATTATTCCAGAAATAACCACACTGTCTAGACAAATTGTTGTTACTTTACTCTGATTTCGTTCGCTTGCTGTGTCACCACCAGCCAGCCAAGTCAGCCAGCTAGCTGCAGCTACTCCCTGGTGTTTATTTACAAAAGTTTGCGCGTATCATATGACCCACCAAGCTTCCAGGCTTCCAGACGAGTCAAGAGCAAAGGCAACGACGACAACGACAATGGCAAATATATAAAAATCCGCAACACAAAGGAGTAGCAGCCACCATAAAGTATATAAAAAGATCATAACTAAAATGATGGCACAAACACCGATACTCGGATATGCGCGTAAAAGAACGTGAGTTTGTTGTGTTGTTGTTGGTGTTGTTGGTAGTGTATGCGAATTTGAAAACAGGGAAAATGTTTTTGCAAACGAGCAAAAAAATGAAAAAAATGTTTGCACAGCATCAGCCATGGAATACAAATTACATTAGTGGAGTAGAGAGTTCCACAGGAGGAAATCAAATTCTCTTGCAATCATTCTGATGAGAATGAAGTGTGGGAAACGTGTTTGGAAAACTTAAACGCATAGATATAGAATTCTGCAAATTTATTAAATTGAAGGAAGTAAACACGAAAACAAGGATTTCATTCAAATGATTCAGGATTTTTAATGTAGGCAGAGATAAACAAAAATATCGATTACTAGAAACTATTGGCCGTAAAGAACATTTTTGGTGCAGCACATATTTTCTTTCACAATTTCCGCCTTATAAAAATTTGTTATGGAAAAGTTCCACTTTGCGTTTAAAATTCTCTTGTCTGAAGTTACTTATTATTCATGAATATTTTGGTATGGGATAGATTTGCAAAGTGGGCGCCATACGAACTGGCCATTGTTTTGATAAAAAAAACAACGATGATAATTCCGCAGAGAGTTTTTGAAGTTCCGAAGTTCATATGACTGTCATTCGAGTGGGCAGCACAGTTGAACGCACTCAAAAGCATGAAAAAGTCAGCTGGCCAAGTCATGCTACCTATATTAATAGATCCTCATTGTATAATTTTCATCGACAACCTAGATAATGGAAGGGCTTTGAGCAACGAATATTTAGTAAATATTTTGCTCCGTTTGAATAATCATCATTTTCGCAATTTTAAAAGTCATAGACGCATTTTCCAACCATAATGACTATAGTTTTACATTTCACTCTCTATGAGGGTACAATACTTAAGTGGCATATTCAAATTAAGTGGCTTCAAGGTTGCACCCATGTTCTCAGAAAATTGTCAATAAAATACCATGTTTTGACATAGTCCTAATTTAAAGGCCGTTTTACGGATTTTCAATATCCAATATGTATTGCTCCACATCCTTGGTATTCCTCACATTTGTTCCATAGCGGCTGTTTCCTTATCTCAAATCCAAAAATATTATTTTCTAATATGTACAGACTTAAATGTAACAGACTCTCAGGGACATTACAGTTCAACCCATTTTTTTAATCGAATGTCTGCAAAAACAAAACTTTGTAATGATTTGTCTGTGGGACAATATGCCCAATTAAAAATTAATCTCCTGGGATTCTTTTTTTCTTCAAAGTAAAACAAATCAAAGACTTCAATAATGACATTTTTCCAATAGCAAATCCGCTTTCGAAAAACAACAACAACAAATCCCGACAATGCATTTCAGCTGATGAATATATGGAAGCACGAATGAATATTGTTTTCGACTACAACCACAACCACAACAACATTACAACGTTGACGATAATGTTGCTTAGAAAGGCTTGAATGGTTTTGGTGTGGAGCCAAAACAAATCTGTTAAGGCCCTCTCGAACAACATACCATAAGGTTCTGTGGGTTTGCTGCACATTATTGGTGTTTGCTTCTATTACTATTTCATCGCAAGCTGGTGTTGCGGCTGGTTCTGCGACCTGTTATTCTCTGCTTCCTCATTCAAGCGGTGCAATGAACCTTTTATGTATTTTTATAGTTCAGTAGTTAAAAATCATACTTTCAACTAAGCCCCTCCCTGGGCCGCTACCCCATCATTCACCCGGCTCATTGGGTTTTTGTTCGCTGCTTTAAAGTTCCAGCCAGTCATCCATCTAACCATTCGTCGTCTACCACCTATTCGTCCACGTGAAATGGTGTGTGCCATTCCATTCGAACGGCTTACTTTGCCGTTGATGATTGACTGACTGGCTTACTACTTTTTGCCTGTTTATATTTTTGTTCTGGTTGTTGTTTTTGCTGCTACTGCTGCTGTTTACTAGATATAAGGAATAGGGTTTACCCTAACCACCGCTGACCGAATGACTGAAATACATAGTTATTTTAGTTGCGGTTATTGGGCTCGTTTCTGTTTCTGTTTTTTTGAAATTAAAAAAAGAAATAGAAATAGAGCGGCGAATGACTCGAAAGTAATGCGGATTTACACAAAAAACATAAATCAATCAAAACAAAATGAAAAAATACCAACAAACAACTTTTGAAGCGCAGAGGCAAACTTTTATGCTCGGTACAGACGTAAAATGCCCCGATTACAACAAAGTAGAAAACAAAACTTATTTAATTAACGGTAATTGATTGATATCAATAATTGGGTTGTGGCATTACGTGGCTTATAACAATGCTACTGCTGCTGCTGGACACGGTATGTGGATCGTGGTTTAACACTGTTATGTGTTACTGGGCTATTGGATACAGAGTTTCGAAAAGCTTTAATACATTGATACAAAGGTAAACATTTTTCTTGCAATCTTCTCAGATTACTACACTTTGGCACTGAAAGTGTGGTAAGGTCCACAATGAAACTAATAAAAAGCCAGGTGCTACTTTCTATTGTACAATAAATAACAAAGGTGAATTTTGAATTTCCGTAAAGTAACGCAGGAAAGTTTAACGCGGGATTTTCGAAAATAGATTACATTTTTAAATGAAAGATATTAATCGTCTTATATCAGGGAAATATGTTATGGACACCCCATAACCCATTTCTCTGATATAAGTTGATCAATTTCGATCATTTAAAAATGGAATATATTATATTTAATTAAATTGTTGGGAATCAGCCCAACCCATTGGACGATGACATTGAAATGGACCTCATCGATCTCGATAAGTAATTTATCGATGAGGTCCCATCTCCACCAAAAAGAAAATGTCACTCTTCTTCTTGAAGCTGAAATAAGTGGATCGCCAAGATCAAGTTTAAAATCAAAATTTAAATATAATCATTTTAAATAAATAAAAGACCGCCAGAGTCTAAATTTGAATTTGAAATTTATTTAAAGTGTGTTTAATTTGCAGTCAACAAAACGTAAGTATCGTCTGAATACTCGTTGTGTTGTTGTAGTTGCAAATTTATATTGTTGTCCGTCTTGTTCAACAATAATCTTAGATTCTAAAACTACTCAGTAGATTTAGAATCACTACAAGTCCTTTCGACTGCATCGGAACTTGTACATGGTCCTTCGTAGCCTTTAAATAACGAATCGGCTGATTTGCCAAAAAATTTTCAAAAAAAATCATAAAAATTGATTAAAATTTGCGAAAAAAAAGTAGAATTTGTTTTTGCTATTTTCTTGTGTTTGTGTTTGATTGTGGCGGCTTTGTGTTGTTTGTTGTTATTTCTAATACATACAACAAATTCTCACTGCCATTTCTAAAGAAGTAATTTGTGTAAAATACACTGAAAAATTTGTGTTAATATAACATCTAACACTCTAAAATTCACACATACACTAACACATTTTTTATTAAATATCACTCTCACTTTATTTTTTCCATCATTTTGGCATTTGTTCTTTGTTTTGATCATCTGCCATTTTTCAACATTGAACAAGTGATTATCATCTGTTCTTTGTTGTTTACATCGATCTGTCAGTTGCCATTCTGACCATCGATCATATGTGAGGTGTTCAAAACGTAGTGTTCACAAAAGGGAACAAGTTATTGTAACGTAACGTACGGCTGACGAACGTAACGAACGTAACACAATTTGTGATATATAATAATAAAAAATAATAATAATAAATAAATAAAAGTTTAAAAAATAATCTATAATAACAATTAAATAAATTAAATACAAATAATAATAAAAAATTTCATAAATACATATTAATATTTTCAATAAAATTTTATATATAAAATTTTAATTGAGAAAACGATTTTGTACAACAAACAAAAAAAAAAATACATTTGAATTAACTTCAATAATTTATTAAACATAAATTTATTGAAAGTTAAAGTTTGGCTCTACAAAAAATAAATAATAATAAATTTTAAAAAGATAATATTCAATAAATTCTATAATTAAATAAAATAAAATTAAATTAAATTACCCCTTTTAAATAAAATAATAAATACATCAATTAATAATAAATCATGAATTCCACAACTTGTGTTAGGTTCGAATACGAAACCGACAGTCTCATGAAAATGTGTCTTAAAATAGGCAATACACCTGAAAATGATCTTTCTGATTTTTTAATAAAAACTAAGTTAGAAACTATTGAGGAAGACTGGCACAGTGTTAAAGCGGCATTTGAATTAGTGTATCTAGCAGAAGTTGATGATGAACCGTATAAGCAAGAAGCAAGAGACATATTTGAAAATGTCAGAGATAAATATCAATCAACTAAGGCCAACTTGTTAGAAATTGTGAATAAGAGAAAAATGCAAAGTCAAAGTAATACCGCTGGAGGCGATGTTACAAATCCGTCATTGTTTCACAGCTCAGCTGTTTATCCACCAGGCACAACGTTTGATATGTCGGAAATTTGCATTAAAGTGCCACCTTGTGACACTAAAGACTTCTACGGAAGTTATGAAGAATGGCCAACATTTAGAGATATGTTTACGGCAATTTATGGAAATCATCCCAGACTCACGCCAGCGCAAAAACTTTATCACTTGCGCAATAAAACCAAAGGTGAGGCGGGTAGAATTGTAGATAGGTACCCATTATCTGATCAGAATTTTTCGTTAGCATGGGAAGCTTTATCAATGCGATACGAAAATTTAAGGGTACTAGTTGATAATCAATTAAAGATATTATTCAATCTTTCGGCAGCAAAGGTAGAACATAGCAAAGACATTAAAAGAATTCAGTCTACAGTTAGCGACTGTTTAGCTATATTGAAAGCCCATGATATTAAGGTGGATCAATGGGATCCAATTTTGATATATTTATGTTCAACTAAGCTTCCGGTTGAAACATTGACCCTTTGGGAACAATCGCTCGAATCACATTCAGAGCTACCCAAATGGTCACAAATGGAAGAGTTCCTAAAAAATAGACATCAGGTTCTGGAGCGAATAGATGGTCTCAGAAATCAATCAGCTTCAACACCATTTATAAATGAATATCGATCGCATCAAAATGCTCATTCGACACAATCAAATAGATGTGTCATGTGTTTTAAAAATCACATTTTGAAAAATTGTATGAAATTTAATAATTTGAATGTTAATCAGAGAATTGAATTTGTTAGAGGCAAACGGTTGTGTAATAACTGTCTGACAAGCGGACATTTGTCTCAAGAATGCGTCAGCGTTCATAGATGCATGATTTGTAAGAAAAAGCATCACTCAAAATTACATTTACCAACCACGACAGAAGAAAGGTCTACACAGGCAAGAAATTTTACAAGGGATAATCAAACATCGTTCCATTCATCTAATGGACGACAAACAAATGCCCTCATTACAACTGAACACATTATTGATGAAATGCCATTGACGACATAATGCTGCCTACAGCTTTAGTTAAAATAAAATAT